>NC_135254.1:21987112-21992112 GCF_964204865.1 Styela clava
CGCCGAACACCGGCACTGCGTACAGTGCAGGCGAACGACAAGCCAGCCGAACGGCGACGGCCGCACACAGAGAGCGCGCGGCATCCTTTCCTCGATCCGCCGCCGGGCCGCACCGCCCGCGCGCTGTAACACCCCCGCTGGAGCGGAGGCCACCTTCGCGCGGGGACTTAGACCGACGGCAAACCGGTCGTGACCCGCGCCGGTCGCTAGTGCGCTGAGACGGTGCGCGAGCCGACTCGGCAGCGGCGCCTTAAGCGTCCGCGAACCGAGACGGTGCGCCCCCGCACCCAACTGAAAGCGAGCCGGCGACCTGACGGGCCCTCCCGTTTGCCTCTCAACGGTTTCACGTACTCTTGAACTCTCTCTTCAAAGTGCTTTTCAACTTTCCCTCACGGTACTTGTCCGCTATCGGTCTCGCGACCGTATTTAGTCTTAGGTGGAGTTTACCACCCGCTTTGGGCTGCATTCCCAAACAACCCGACTCCGAGAAGACCCGAAGCGGCCAAGGCAAGCGCCCCTATGGGCCTAACACCCGCCGTGGGACGAGGCCTCGATCAGAAGGACACCGGCGCTCGCCGTCAGCCGCACTGGGACTTCCGTACGTCACAACTCGGCGCGCTCGAAAAGCGCGCAGATTCGACGCTGGACTCTTCCCGGTTCACTCGCCGTTACTCAGGGAATCCCTGTTGGTTTCTTTTCTTCCGCTTAATAATATGCTTAAATTCAGCGGGTGCTCTCGCCTGAACTCAGGTCGTATGTGTCAAGCGGGCCGCTTCTTACACGGCCCGCTGGCATCGCAAGTCGTCGCCGCCGGCGCCGACCGAGCGCGTACCGTCGCCGCCCTGGCCCACGGTCGGTCTTGATCTCGTGACCGGACCGACCGACCTGGACCCGCCCCTCGAACGTAGTTGAACACGTCGAGGGGCCGGCGGTGTACGGGACACGCGGTCGCGCCGAGAAAGCTCGGCGACCGCTTCAACTTGGGGCGACGCCCGGCCGTCTTCGCAGAGGCCAGGCGACGGCCCTCGGGTGAGGACGAACGCGACCCTGAGGCAGACGCGGTCCCGGGATTGACCCGAGACCGCAATTCGCGTTCAGAAGGTCGACGTTCAATGTGTTCTGCAATTCACATTACTTCTCGCACTTGGCTGCGTCCTTCATCGACTCGTGAGCCGAGTGATCCACCGTTAAGAGTCGTCCTCGACGTTTCGCCCGGCGCCGAAGCGCGCGGACGTCACACTGTGGGATCGACCACAAAACCACCACCGACAACAACTGCACAAAAACACCAACAAACGGCGCCGAGCGACCGCCGGGCTGGGCCGGCGGCACATCGAGCGCGGTGCCCAGAAGCCACCATTGCACTCGGCTGCCTTGCTATGCCAACGTGTTACGCGTGACGCACGGGGCGGAACCCCGATTGACGGCCGCCCTCTCGGCGGCACCCAAAGACAATTAAGTGCGCGGTCGGCCGGGGCCTACCACCACCTTCGGTAATGATCCTTCCGCAGGTTCACCTACGGAAACCTTGTTACGACTTTTACTTCCTCTAAATGATCAAGTTTGATCGTCTTCTCGACACGCCGACGCGGCCGTTGCCAGCCGCGACGGGGCCGATCCAAGGATCTCACTAAACCATTCAATCGGTAGTAGCGACGGGCGGTGTGTACAAAGGGCAGGGACGTAATCAACGCAAGTTGATGACTTGCGCTTACTGGGAATTCCTCGTTCAAGGGAAACAATTGCAAGTCCCTATCCCAATCACGAATGAGGTTCAACGGGTTACCCGGACCTTTAGGCCTAGGTTAGACACTCGCTGCTTCACTCAGTGTAGCGCGCGTGCGGCCCCGGACATCTAAGGGCATCACAGACCTGTTATTGCTCAATCTCGTGTGGCTAAACGCCACTAGTCCCTCTAAGAAGTTAGACGCCGACCGAGAAGGTCGCGTAACTATTTAGCATGCCAGAGTCTCGTTCGTTATCGGAATTAACCAGACAAATCGCTCCACCAACTAAGAACGGCCATGCACCACCACCCACAGAATCAAAAAAGAGCTCTCAATCTGTCAATCCTACCTGTGTCCGGGCCGGGTGAGTTTCCCCGTGTTGAGTCAAATTAAGCCGCAGGCTCCACTCCTGGTGGTGCCCTTCAGTCAATTCCTTTAAGTTTCAGCTTTGCAACCATACTTCCCCCGGAACCCAAAGACTTTGGTTTCCCGGAAGCTGAAGAAAGTTCGTCATGGTAACGCCTCCCGATCGCTAGTTGGCATCGTTTATAGTCAGAACTAGGACGGTATCTGATCGTCTTCGAACCACTGACTTTCGCTCTTGATTAAAGAAAACATTCTTGGCGAATGCTTTCGCAGTAGTTCGTCTTCCGCCGATCCAAGAATTTCACCTCTAACGGCAGAGTACGGACGCCCCCGTCTGTCCCTCTTAATCATTACCTCGTGCTCCGAAAACCAACAAAATAGAACCGAGGTCCTATTCCATTATTCCATGCAACACTATGCAGGCGAACAGCCTGCTTTGAACACTCTAATTTTTTCAAAGTAAACTTATCGGCCACCGCCGACACTCAGTCAAGAGCACCGACGGAGAACCGAAGGTGAAGCGAACGCAACCAGTGACACGCCTTGCGACGGACCGGCGGCGCTCGCCCAAAATCCAACTACGAGCTTTTCAACCGCAACAACTTTAGCATACACTGTTGGAGCTGGAATTACCGCGGCTGCTGGCACCAGACTTGCCCTCCAATGGATACTCGTTAAGAGTTTTAGGATGTACTCATTCCAATTACAGGGCCTCGTTAGAGTCCTGTATTGTTATTTTTCGTCACTACCTCCCCGTGTCGGGAATGGGTAATTTGCGCGCCTGCTGCCTTTCTTGGATGTGGTAGCCGTTTCTCAGGCTCCCTCTCCGGAATCGAACCCTGATTCCCCGTTACCCGTTATCACAAAGGTAGGCACGTAGCGTACCTTCGACAGTTGATAGGGCAGACACTTGAATGATACGTCGTCGGTGCAGAGACCGTACGATCCGCGTGGTTATCCAGAGTCATCAAACGTCACAGGACGAACCCGGTCGGTTTTGATCTGATAAAAGCGCGCCTCCCGAAGTCGGCGCTTAATGCATGTATTAGCTCTAGAATTACCACAGTTATCCACTTCGCTTACGAGACCAAATAAACCAAGACTGATTTAATGAGCCATTCGCAGTTTCGCTTTACGAGAACTCGTACTTGCACCTGCATGGCTTAATCTTTGAGACAAGCATATCACGGATCAAGCAGGATCAACCAGATAGCTGCGACAGCTGCGCTCGGCCCTTGCTGGGCCGCCCGGCGCGTGCTCGTCGCATTCGTTAATCTGTTTTTTAAAAGTACCGGTAAAAAATTTAGTCTATCACAGATATTTCTACAAGACCGAGGCGATCGCCTGCGGCCGTACTGAGCTTCGACAGTCGCTGGCCGCGACGTCCACGCTCTCGCCGGCAGTGCCAGGCGGAGCGATTTGCGTTTTTTCTTTGCTCGCCCGCTCTCAGGCTCGATTCATTCAGTTTCGCACAAACAAGAGCTCTGCCGGCCGCCTGCAGCGGTGCCTAAAACCCGGGCATAACAATGCGACCGTTCTGCTAGGCCGACAAGCGCTCAAGCCAGACGCTCGATCGAACGCCCCCTACATATTAGTCGAGACAACGGCTCGCTCATTAGCATCGCGTTTGTACTTTAACTTTTTTCGGTTCGGCTTCTTTCGACGCCGATGCCGGCGACGCAGCACTCTCTCGCCCGCCAGCCACCGAGAAAAGGGTGCGCTCCGACCGGCCCCGCACCGCACGCCGCCCTTTCTTGGCTCATTCGAGTTTACTGTCTTTCGCTCTAACATGCCTTACCTAGGGTTAGGTTAGTATGCTTGCACGTTTGTACTTTAACTTTTTTCGGCTCGGCTTCTTTCGACGCCGATGCCGGCGACGCAGCACTCTCTCGCCCGCCAGCCACCGAGAAAAGGGTGCGCTCCGACCGGCCCCGCACCGCACGCCGCTCTTTCTTGGCTCATTCGAGTTTACTGTCTTTCGCTCTAACATGCCTTACCTAGGGTTAGGTTAGTATGCTTGCACGTTTGTACTTTAACTTTTTTCGGCTCGGCTTCTTTTGACGCCGATGCCGGCGACGCAGCACTCTCTCGCCCGCCAGCCACCGAGAAAAGGGTGCGCTCCGACCGGCCCCGCATCGCACGCCGCCCTTTCTTGGCTCATTCGAGTTTACTGTCTTTCGCTCTAACATGCCTTACCTAGGGTTAGGTTAGTATGCTTGCACGTTTGTACTTTAACTTTTTTCGGCTCGGCTTCTTTCGACGCCGATGCCGGCGACGCAGCACTCTCTCGCCCTCCAGCCACCGAGAAAAGGGTGCGCTCCGACCGGCCCCGCACCGCACGCCGCCCTTTCTTGGCTCATTTGAGTTTACTGTCTTTCGCTCTAACATGCCTTACCTAGGGTTAGGTTAGTATGCTTGCACGTTTGTACTTTAACTTTTTTCGGCTCGGCTTCTTTCGACGCCGATGCCGGCGACGCAGCACTCTCTCGCCCGCCAGCCACCGAGAAAAGGGTGCGCTCCGACCGGCCCCGCACCGCACGCCGCTCTTTCTTGGCTCATTCGAGTAGTTTACTGTCTTTCGCTCTAACATGCCTTACCTAGGGTTAGGTTAGTATGCTTGCACGTTTGTATTTTAACTTTTTTCGGCTCGGCTTCTTTTGACGCCGATGCCGGCGACGCAGCACTCTCTCGCCCGCCAGCCACCGAGAAAAGGGTGCGCTCCGACCGGCCGCGCACCGCACGCCGCTCTTTCTTGGCTCATTCGAGTTTACTGTCTTTCGCTCTAACATGCCTTACCTAGGGTTAGGTTAGTATGCTTGCACGTTTGTACTTTAACTTTTTTCGGCTCGGCTTCTTTCGACGCCGATGCCGGCGACGCAGCACTCTCTCGCCCGCCAGCGACCGAGA
>NC_135254.1:21999612-22002112 GCF_964204865.1 Styela clava
GGGAATGGGTAATTTGCGCGCCTGCTGCCTTCCTTGGATGTGGTAGCCGTTTCTCAGGCTCCCTCTCCGGAATCGAACCCTGATTCCCCGTTACCCGTTATCACAAAGGTAGGCACGTAGCGTACCTTCGACAGTTGATAGGGCAGACACTTGAATGATACGTCGTCGGTGCAGAGACCGTACGATCCGCGTGGTCATCAAACGTCACAGGACGAACCCGGTCGGTTTTGATCTGATAAAAGCGCGCCTCCCGAAGTCGGCGCTTAATGCATGTATTAGCTCTAGAATTACCACAGTTATCCACTTCGCTTACGAGACCAAATAAACCAAGACTGATTTAATGAGCCATTCGCAGTTTCGCTTTACGAGAACTCGTACTTGCACCTGCATGGCTTAATCTTTGAGACAAGCATATCACTACTGGCAGGATCAACCAGATAGCTGCGACAGCTGCGCTCGGCCCTTGCTGGGCCGCCCGGCGCGTGCTCGTCGCATTCGTTTAAGACCGAGGCGATCGCCTGCGGCCGTACTCAGCTTCGACAGTCGCTGGCCGCGACGTCCACGCTCTCGCCGGCAGTGCCAGGCGGAGCGATTTGCGTTTTTTCTTTGCTCGCCCTCTCTCGGGCTCGATCCATTCAGTTTCGCACAAACAAGAGCTCTGCCGACCGCCTGCAGCGGTGCCTAAAACCCGGGCATAACAATGCGACCGTTCTGCTAGGCCGACAAGCGCTCAAGCCAGACGCTCGATCGAAAGCCCCCTACATATTAGTCGAGACAACGGCTCGCTCATTAGCATCGCGTTTGTACTTTAACTTTTTTCGGCTCGGCTTCTTTCGACGCCGATGCCGGCGACGCAGCACTCTCTCGCCCGCCAGCCACCGAGAAAAGGGTGCGCTCCGACCGGCCCCGCACCGCTCTTTCTTGGCTCATTCGAAATTACTGTCTTTCGCTCTGACATGCCTTACCTAGGGTTAGGTTAGTATGCTTGCACGTTTGTACTTTAACTTTTTTCGGCTCGGCTTCTTTCGACGCCGATGCCGGCGACGCAGCACTCTCTCGCCCGCCAGCCACCGAGAAAAGGGTGCGCTCCGACCGGCCCCGCACCGCTCTTTCATGGCTCATTCGAGTTTACTGTCTTTCGCTCTGACATGCCTTACCTAGGGTTAGGTTAGTATGCTTGCACGTTTGTACTTTAACTTTTTTTGGCTCGGCTTCTTTCGACGCCGATGCCGGCGACGCAGCACTCTCTCGCCCGCCAGCCACCGAGAAAAGGGTGCGCTCCGACCGGCCCCGCACCGCTCTTTCTTGGCTCATTCGAGTTTACTGTCTTTCGCTCTGACATGCCTTACCTAGGGCTAGGTTAGTATGCTTGCACGTTTGTACTTTAACTTTTTTCGGCTCGGCTTCTTTCGACGCCGATGCCGGCGACGCAGCACTCTCTCGCCCGCCAGCCACCGAGAAAAGGGTGCGCTCCGACCGGCCCCGCACCGCTCTTTCTTGGCTCATTCGAGTTTACTGTCTTTCGCTCTGACATGCCTTACCTAGGGTTAGGTTAGTATGCTTGCACGTTTGTACTTTAACTTTTTTCGGCTCGGTTTCTTTCGACGCCGATGCCGGCGACGCAGCACTCTCTCGCCCGCCAGCCACCGAGAAAAGGGTGCGCTCCGACCGGCCCCGCACCGCTCTTTCTTGGCTCATTCGAAATTACTGTCTTTCGCTCTGACATGCCTTACCTAGGGCTAGGTTAGTATGCTTGCACGTTTGTACTTTAACTTTTTTCGGCTCGGCTTCTTTCGACGCCGATGCCGGCGACGCAGCACTCTCTCGCCCGCCAGCCACCGAGAAAAGGGTGCGCTCCGACCGGCCCCGCACCGCTCTTTCTTGGCTCATTCGAGTTTACTGTCTTTCGCTCTGACATGCCTTACCTAGGGCTAGGTTAGTATGCTTGCACGTTTGTACTTTAACTTTTTTCGGCTCGGCTTCTTTCGACGCCGATGCCGGCGACGCAGCACTCTCTCGCCCGCCAGCCACCGAGAAAAGGGTGCGCTCCGACCGGCCCCGCACCGCTCTTTCTTGGCTCATTCGAGTTTACTGTCTTTCGCTCTGACATGCCTTACCTAGGGTTAGGTTAGTATGCTTGCACGTTTGTACTTTTAACTTTTTTCGGCTCGGCTTCTTTCGACGCCGATGCCGGCGACGCAGCACTCTCTCGCCCGCCAGCCACCGAGAAAAGGGTGCGCTCCGACCGGCCCCGCACCGCTCTTTCTTGGCTCATTCGAGTTTACTGTCTTTCGCTCTGACATGCCTTACCTAGGGTTAGGTTAGTATGCTTGCACGTTTGTACTTTAACTTTTTTCGGCTCGGCTTCTTTCGACGCCGATGCCGGCGACGCAGCACTCTCTCGCCCGCCAGCCACCGAGAAAAGGGTGCGCTCCGACCGGCCCCGCACCGCTCTTTCTTGGCTCATTCGAGTTTACTGTCTTTCGCTCTGACATGCCTT
>NC_135254.1:22007112-22014612 GCF_964204865.1 Styela clava
TGCTCCTCCGATGATTGTTTTTCTGGAGTTCTACTATCTTTGGTAGTCGTCTCTGTTGGTTTGACGATCTGCAGTTTCATTGACTTGAATTCTGCTCGTTTCGTCCTCGACTTGATAGCATCCAGAGTGCGATGAGGAAGGATTTTTTGCAGGAAGGCGTATCTGTTCTTTTTGATTCCTTCTTGCTCCAGGCGTGAATCTTCTTTTGCCAGCAAAAAATCCTCCTCGTGACTCCACCTCGCTCGAGATCGTACTGGGACACTATCTTGATGGAATGAAGTTGGATGTTGGCTTCTCCTGTGCAATCCTAAACCGGACTTTGTCGAAAACGCACGGTTACAATCGGAGCAGGAAAAGGTCAAAAGAGTGCCACTACTCTTCGGGATCCCGGCAGGTTCCCAACCACATCCCCCTGCGGCGGCAAGGGGTTCAGTGGACATTTTTTTCTTTTTCCTTGTGCTACCGGGTTTGGGTAATCCGAATGGGGGTGGTAGCCCCAAATGGATATTGAAGCCTATCCGATTTTAGCTACCTCGGAACTTCCAAGATGGTATTAGGCGGTTCCGAGGCATTGCCCGACTCTCGCCACGTGGAGGCTCCGGATAGGCACATGGTTTCCCCCGTTACAGAGGTCACCTTAAGAGAGTCAAAAAAGGGCGTAGAGCAAAAGGGCAAAAGCTCACTTGATTTGGATTTTCAGTATGAATACAGACCGCGAAAGCGTGGCCTATCGATCCCTTTGAGTTTGCGAGTTTCAAGCAAGGGGTGTCAGAAAAGTTACCACAGGGATAACTGGCTTGTGGCAGCCAAGCGTTCATAGCGACGTTGCTTTTTGATCCTTCGATGTCGGCTCTTCCTATCATTGTGAAGCAGAATTCACCAAGCGTTGGATTGTTCACCCACTAATAGGGAACGTGAGCTGGGTTTAGACCGTCGTGAGACAGGTTAGTTTTACCCTACTGATGTAGTGTTGTTGCGATAGTAATTCTGCTCAGTACGAGAGGAACCGCAGATTCAGACATTTGGTTCATGTGCTTGGCTGATAAGCCAATGGTGCGAAGCTACCATCTGGGGGATTATGACTGAACGCCTCTGAAGTCAGAATCCCGCCTAAGTAGCGACGATAATCTGGTGCCTTGCCGCCGGCGAGGCGAAGTTAAGCGGCCGTTTGGCCGCCGGCGAAGCCGAGTGTTTCGACCCTTTGGCGCGAGCGAACGACTTGCGCCTAAGTCGAGGCGAGCAACCTGCGCGAAGGCGAGGTGCTAAATCATTTGCAGACGACCTAGTTGAAGATCGGGGTGTCGTACCCACTAGAGCAGTTTCTCACTGCGATGTGTTGAAAGTCATCCTCCAGATCTACGATTTGTCCTTTTGGGACTTGCTTTTTTTTCGACTCCGTCCGCCCGTGGTGTCGGACTTGTCTTTTTTTTTTCCCGCGCCGGACTTGTCTTTTTTTTTTTTTTGCCGGGCAGGGCACGTCGGACTTATCTTCACCACGCCGAACGGGGACGACGGTCGCTTGAGCAAGGTTTGATGAGAAGCCGTCACTCATCCGCGATACGACATTTCGCAATACGACAAGGGGGCGTCGTCGCCCTCCATTGGCTCGCGCCCCGTTTCAAAATCTTCCACGTGATTACCGCTCGCTCGCTTGGCTGGATTCGCGCCGATTGTTGACACGTGATTGGCCGTTACTCACTCATCCGCGACGAAGCCCACGTGTCATTTCGCAATACGAAAAGGGGGCGTCGTCGCCCTCCATTGGCTCGCGCCCCGTTTCAAAATCTTCCACGTGATTACCGCTCGCTCGCTTGGCTGGATTCGCGCCGATTGTTGACACGTGATTGGCCGTTACTCACTCATCCGCGACGAAGCCCACGTGTCATTTCGCAATACGAAAAGGGGGCGTCGCCGCCGCCCATTGGATCGCACAATTTCGCAATACGACCAGGTCCAAACTAACCAAACCAAAAAAGTTCAAGAGACCGCACGTGCAAGCATACTAACCTAACCCTAGGTAAGGTGTGTTAGAGCGAAAGACAGTAAACTCGAATGAGCCAAGAAAGAGCGGTGCGGGGCCGGTCGGAGCGCACCCTTTTCTCGGTGGCTGGCGGGCGAGAGAGTGCTGCGTCGCCGGCATCGGCGTCGAAAGAAGCCGAGCCGAAAAAAGTTAAAGTACAAACGTGCAAGCATACTAACCTAACCCTAGGTAAGGCATGTCAGAGCGAAAGACAGTAATTTCGAATGAGCCAAGAAAGAGCGGTGCGGGGCCGGTCGGAGCGCACCCTTTTCTCGGTGGCTGGCGGGCGAGAGAGTGCTGCGTCGCCGGCATCGGCGTCGAAAGAAGCCGAGCCGAAAAAAGTTAAAGTACAAACGTGCAAGCATACTAACCTAACCCTAGGTAAGGCATGTCAGAGCGAAAGACAGTAAACTCGAATGAGCCAAGAAAGAGCGGTGCGGGGCCGGTCGGAGCGCACCCTTTTCTCGGTGGCTGGCGGGCGAGAGAGTGCTGCGTCGCCGGCATCGGCGTCGAAAGAAGCCGAGCCGAAAAAAGTTAAAGTACAAACGTGCAAGCATACTAACCTAGCCCTAGGTAAGGCATGTCAGAGCGAAAGACAGTAAACTCGAATGAGCCAAGAAAGAGCGGTGCGGGGCCGGTCGGAGCGCACCCTTTTCTCGGTGGCTGGCGGGCGAGAGAGTGCTGCGTCGCCGGCATCGGCGTCGAAAGAAGCCGAGCCGAAAAAAGTTAAAGTACAAACGTGCAAGCATACTAACCTAGCCCTAGGTAAGGCATGTCAGAGCGAAAGACAGTAAACTCGAATGAGCCAAGAAAGAGCGGTGCGGGGCCGGTCGGAGCGCACCCTTTTCTCGGTGGCTGGCGGGCGAGAGAGTGCTGCGTCGCCGGCATCGGCGTCGAAAGAAGCCGAGCCAAAAAAAGTTAAAGTACAAACGTGCAAGCATACTAACCTAACCCTAGGTAAGGCATGTCAGAGCGAAAGACAGTAAACTCGAATGAGCCAAGAAAGAGCGGTGCGGGGCCGGTCGGAGCGCACCCTTTTCTCGGTGGCTGGCGGGCGAGAGAGTGCTGCGTCGCCGGCATCGGCGTCGAAAGAAGCCGAGCCGAAAAAAGTTAAAGTACAAACGTGCAAGCATACTAACCTAGCCCTAGGTAAGGCATGTCAGAGCGAAAGACAGTAATTTCGAATGAGCCAAGAAAGAGCGGTGCGGGGCCGGTCGGAGCGCACCCTTTTCTCGGTGGCTGGCGGGCGAGAGAGTGCTGCGTCGCCGGCATCGGCGTCGAAAGAAACCGAGCCGAAAAAAGTTAAAGTACAAACGTGCAAGCATACTAACCTAACCCTAGGTAAGGCATGTCAGAGCGAAAGACAGTAAACTCGAATGAGCCAAGAAAAAGCGGTGCGGGGCCGGTCGGAGCGCACCCTTTTCTCGGTGGCTGGCGGGCGAGAGAGTGCTGCGTCGCCGGCATCGGCGTCGAAAGAAGCCGAGCCGAAAAAAGTTAAAGTACAAACGTGCAAGCATACTAACCTAGCCCTAGGTAAGGCATGTCAGAGCGAAAGACAGTAAACTCGAATGAGCCAAGAAAGAGCGGTGCGGGGCCGGTCGGAGCGCACCCTTTTCTCGGTGGCTGGCGGGCGAGAGAGTGCTGCGTCGCCGGCATCGGCGTCGAAAGAAGCCGAGCCAAAAAAGTTATAAAGTACAAACGTGCAAGCATACTAACCTAACCCTAGGTAAGGCATGTCAGAGCGAAAGACAGTAAACTCGAATGAGCCATGAAAGAGCGGTGCGGGGCCGGTCGGAGCGCACCCTTTTCTCGGAGGCTGGCGGGCGAGAGAGTGCTGCGTCGCCGGCATCGGCGTCGAAAGAAGCCGAGCCGAAAAAAGTTAAAGTACAAACGTGCAAGCATACTAACCTAGCCCTAGGTAAGGCATGTCAGAGCGAAAGACAGTAAACTCGAATGAGCCAAGAAAGAGCGGTGCGGGGCCGGTCGGAGCGCACCCTTTTCTCGGTGGCTGGCGGGCGAGAGAGTGCTGCGTCGCCGGCATCGGCGTCGAAAGAAGCCGAGCCAAAAAAAGTTATAAAGTACAAACGTGCAAGCATACTAACCTAACCCTAGGTAAGGCATGTCAGAGCGAAAGACAGTAAACTCGAATGAGCCATGAAAGAGCGGTGCGGGGCCGGTCGGAGCGCACCCTTTTCTCGGTGGCTGGCGGGCGAGAGAGTGCTGCGTCGCCGGCATCGGCGTCGAAAGAAGCCGAGCCGAAAAAAGTTAAAGTACAAACGTGCAAGCATACTAACCTAACCCTAGGTAAGGCATGTCAGAGCGAAAGACAGTAATTTCGAATGAGCCAAGAAAGAGCGGTGCGGGGCCGGTCGGAGCGCACCCTTTTCTCGGTGGCTGGCGGGCGAGAGAGTGCTGCGTCGCCGGCATCGGCGTCGAAAGAAGCCGAGCCGAAAAAAGTTAAAGTACAAACGCGATGCTAATGAGCGAGATGTTGTCTCGACTAATATGTAGGGGGCGTTCGATCGAGCGTCTGGCTTGAGCGCTTGTCGGCCTAGCAGAACGGTCGCATTGTTATGCCCGGGTTTTAGGCACCGCTGCAGGCGGCCGGCAGAGCTCTTGTTTGTGCGAAACTGAATGGATCGAGCCCGAGAGAGGGCGAGCAAAGAAAAAACGCAAATCGCTCCGCCTGGCACTGCCGGCGAGAGCGTGGACGTCGCGGCCAGCGACGGTCGAAGCTGAGTACGGCCGCAGGCGATCGCCTCGGTCTTAAACGAATGCGACGAGCACGCGCCGGGCGGCCCAGCAAGGGCCGAGCGCAGCTGTCGCAGCTATCTGGTTGATCCTGCCAGTAGTGATATGCTTGTCTCAAAGATTAAGCCATGCAGGTGCAAGTACGAGTTCTCGTAAAGCGAAACTGCGAATGGCTCATTAAATCAGTCTTGGTTTATTTGGTCTCGTAAGCGAAGTGGATAACTGTGGTAATTCTAGAGCTAATACATGCATTAAGCGCCGACTTCGGGAGGCGCGCTTTTATCAGATCAAAACCGACCGGGTTCGTCCTGTGACGTTTGATGACTCTGGATAACCACGCGGATCGTACGGTCTCTGCACCGACGACGTATCATTCAAGTGTCTGCCCTATCAACTGTCGAAGGTACGCTACGTGCCTACCTTTGTGATAACGGGTAACGGGGAATCAGGGTTCGATTCCGGAGAGGGAGCCTGAGAAACGGCTACCACATCCAAGGAAGGCAGCAGGCGCGCAAATTACCCATTCCCGACACGGGGAGGTAGTGACGAAAAATAACAATACAGGACTCTAACGAGGCCCTGTAATTGGAATGAGTACATCCTAAAACTCTTAACGAGTATCCATTGGAGGGCAAGTCTGGTGCCAGCAGCCGCGGTAATTCCAGCTCCAACAGTGTATGCTAAAGTTGTTGCGGTTGAAAAGCTCGTAGTTGGATTTTGGGCGAGCGCCGCCGGTCCGTCGCAAGGCGTGTCACTGGTTGCGTTCGCCTCACCTTCGGTTCTCCGTCGGTGCTCTTGACTGAGTGTCGGCGGTGGCCGATAAGTTTACTTTGAAAAAATTAGAGTGTTCAAAGCAGGCTGTTCGCCTGCATAGTGTTGCATGGAATAATGGAATAGGACCTCGGTTCTATTTTGTTGGTTTTCGGAGCACGAGGTAATGATTAAGAGGGACAGACGGGGGCGTCCGTACTCTGCCGTTAGAGGTGAAATTCTTAGATCGGCGGAAGACGAACTACTGCGAAAGCATTCGCCAAGAATGTTTTCTTTAATCAAGAGCGAAAGTCAGAGGTTCGAAGACGATCAGATACCGTCCTAGTTCTGACTATAAACGATGCCAACTAGCGATCGGGAGGCGTTACCATGACGACCTTTCCGGCAGCTTCCGGGAAACCAAAGTCTTTGGGTTCCGGGGGAAGTATGGTTGCAAAGCTGAAACTTAAAGGAATTGACGGAAGGGCACCACCAGGAGTGGAGCCTGCGGCTTAATTTGACTCAACACGGGGAAACTCACCCGGCCCGGACACAGGTAGGATTGACAGATTGAGAGCTCTTTCTTGATTCTGTGGGTGGTGGTGCATGGCCGTTCTTAGTTGGTGGAGCGATTTGTCTGGTTAATTCCGATAACGAACGAGACTCTGGCATGCTAAATAGTTACGCGACCTTCTCGGTCGGCGTCTAACTTCTTAGAGGGACTAGTGGCGTTTAGCCACACGAGATTGAGCAATAACAGGTCTGTGATGCCCTTAGATGTCCGGGGCCGCACGCGCGCTACACTGAGTGAAGCAGCGAGTGTCTAACCTAGGCCGAAAGGTCCGGGTAACCCGTTGAACCTCATTCGTGATTGGGATAGGGACTTGCAATTGTTTCCCTTGAACGAGGAATTCCCAGTAAGCGCAAGTCATCAACTTGCGTTGATTACGTCCCTGCCCTTTGTACACACCGCCCGTCGCTACTACCGATTGAATGGTTTAGTGAGATCCTTGGATCGGCCCCGTCGCGGCTGGCAACGGCCGCGTCGGCGTGTCGAGAAGACGATCAAACTTGATCATTTAGAGGAAGTAAAAGTCGTAACAAGGTTTCCGTAGGTGAACCTGCGGAAGGATCATTACCGAAAGTGGTGGTAGGCCCCGGCCGACCGCGCACTTAATTGTCTTTTGGTGCCGCCGAGAGGGCGGCCGTCAATCGGGGTTCCGCCCCGTGCGACACGCGTAACACGTTGGCATAGCAAGGCAGCCGAGTGCGATGGTGGCTTCTGGGCACCGCGCTCGATGTGCCGCCGGCCCAGCCCGGCGGTCGCTCGGTGCCGTTTGTTGGTGTTTTTGTGCAGTTGTTGTCGGTGGTGGTTTTGTGGTCGATCCCACAGTGTGACGTCCGCGCGCTTCGGCGCCGGGCGAAACGTCGAGGACGACTCTTAACGGTGGATCACTCGGCTCGCGAGTCGATGAAGGACGCAGCCAAGTGCGAGAAGTAATGTGAATTGCAGAACACATTGAACGTCGACCTTCTGAACGCGAATTGCGGTCTCGGGTCAATCCCGGGACCGCGTCTGCCTCAGGGTCGCGTTCGTCCTCACCCGAGGGCCGTCGCCTGGCCTCTGCGAAGACGGCCGGGCGTCGCCCCAAGTTGAAGCGGTCGCCGAGCTTTCTCGGCGCGACCGCGTGTCCCGTACACCGCCGGCCCCTCGACGTGTTCAACTACGTTCGAGGGGCGGGTCCAGGTCGGTCGGTCCGGTCACGAGATCAAGACCGACCGTGGGCCAAGGCGGCGACGGTACGCGCTCGGTCGGCGCCGGCGGCGACGACTTGCGATGCCAGCGGGCCGTGTAAGAAGCGGCCCGCTTGACACATACGACCTGAGTTCAGGCGAGAGCACCCGCTGAATTTAAGCATATTATTAAGCGGAGGAAAAGAAACCAACAGGGATTCCCTGAGTAACGGCGAGTGAACCGG
>NC_135254.1:22019612-22022112 GCF_964204865.1 Styela clava
ACCTAACCCTAGGTAAGGCATGTCAGAGCGAAAGACAGTAAACTCGAATGAGCCAAGAAAGAGCGGTGCGGGGCCGGTCGGAGCGCACCCTTTTCTCGGTGGCTGGCGGGCGAGAGAGTGCTGCGTCGCCGGCATCGGCGTCGAAAGAAGCCGAGCCGAAAAAAGTTAAAGTACAAACGTGCAAGCATACTAACCTAACCCTAGGTAAGGCATGTCAGAGCGAAAGACAGTAAACTCGAATGAGCCAAGAAAGAGCGGTGCGGGGCCGGTCGGAGCGCACTCTTTTCTCGGTGGCTGGCGGGCGAGAGAGTGCTGCGTCGCCGGCATCGGCGTCGAAAGAAGCCGAGCCGAAAAAAGTTAAATTACAAACGTGCAAGCATACTAACCTAACCCTAGGTAAGGCATGTCAGAGCGAAAGACAGTAAACTCGAATGAGCCAAGAAAGAGCGGTGCGGGGCCGGTCGGAGCGCACCCTTTTCTCGGTGGCTGGCGGGCGAGAGAGTGCTGCGTCGCCGGCATCGGCGTCGAAAGAAGCCGAGCCGAAAAAAGTTAAAGTACAAACGTGCAAGCATACTAACCTAGCCCTAGGTAAGGCATGTCAGAGCGAAAGACAGTAAACTCGAATGAGCCAAGAAAGAGCGGTGCGGGGCCGGTCGGAGCGCACCCTTTTCTCGGTGGCTGGCGGCGAGAGAGTGCTGCGTCGCCGGCATCGGCGTCGAAAGAAGCCGAGCCGAAAAAAGTTAAAGTACAAACGTGCAAGCATACTAACCTAGCCCTAGGTAAGGCATGTCAGAGCGAAAGACAGTAAACTCGAATGAGCCAAGAAAGAGCGGTGCGGGGCCGGTCGGAGCGCACCCTTTTCTCGGTGGCTGGCGGGCGAGAGAGTGCTGCGTCGCCGGCATCGGCGTCGAAAGAAGCCGAGCCAAAAAAAGTTAAAGTACAAACGTGCAAGCATACTAACCTAACCCTAGGTAAGGCATGTCAGAGCGAAAGACAGTAAACTCGAATGAGCCAAGAAAGAGCGGTGCGGGGCCGGTCGGAGCGCACCCTTTTCTCGGTGGCTGGCGGGCGAGAGAGTGCTGCGTCGCCGGCATCGGCGTCGAAAGAAGCCGAGCCGAAAAAAGTTAAAGTACAAACGTGCAAGCATACTAACCTAGCCCTAGGTAAGGCATGTCAGAGCGAAAGACAGTAATTTCGAATGAGCCAAGAAAGAGCGGTGCGGGGCCGGTCGGAGCGCACCCTTTTCTCGGTGGCTGGCGGGCGAGAGAGTGCTGCGTCGCCGGCATCGGCGTCGAAAGAAGCCGAGCCGAAAAAAGTTATAAAGTACAAACGTGCAAGCATACTAACCTAACCCTAGGTAAGGCATGTCAGAGCGAAAGACAGTAAACTCGAATGAGCCAAGAAAGAGCGGTGCGGGGCCGGTCGGAGCGCACCCTTTTCTCGGTGGCTGGCGGGCGAGAGAGTGCTGCGTCGCCGGCATCGGCGTCGAAAGAAGCCGAGCCGAAAAAAGTTAAAGTACAAACGTGCAAGCATACTAACCTAGCACTAGGTAAGGCATGTCAGAGCGAAAGACATTAAACTCGAATGAGCCAAGAAAGAGCGGTGCGGGGCCGGTCGGAGCGCACCCTTTTCTCGGTGGCTGGCGGGCGAGAGAGTGCTGCGTCGCCGGCATCGGCGTCGAAAGAAGCCGAGCCAAAAAAAGTTAAAGTACAAACGTGCAAGCATACTAACCTAACCCTAGGTAAGGCATGTCAGAGCGAAAGACAGTAAACTCGAATGAGCCATGAAAGAGCGGTGCGGGGCCGGTCGGAGCGCACCCTTTTCTCGGTGGCTGGCGGGCGAGAGAGTGCTGCGTCGCCGGCATCGGCGTCGAAAGAAGCCGAGCCGAAAAAAGTTAAAGTACAAACGTGCAAGCATACTAACCTAACCCTAGGTAAGGCATGTCAGAGCGAAAGACAGTAATTTCGAATGAGCCAAGAAAGAGCGGTGCGGGGCCGGTCGGAGCGCACCCTTTTCTCGGTGGCTGGCGGGCGAGAGAGTGCTGCGTCGCCGGCATCGGCGTCGAAAGAAGCCGAGCCGAAAAAAGTTAAAGTACAAACGCGATGCTAATGAGCGAGCCGTTGTCTCGACTAATATGTAGGGGGCGTTCGATCGAGCGTCTGGCTTGAGCGCTTGTCGGCCTAGCAGAACGGTCGCATTGTTATGCCCGGGTTTTAGGCACCGCTGCAGGCGGCCGGCAGAGCTCTTGTTTGTGCGAAACTGAATGGATCGAGCCCGAGAGAGGGCGAGCAAAGAAAAAACGCAAATCGCTCCGCCTGGCACTGCCGGCGAGAGCGTGGACGTCGCGGCCAGCGACTGTCGAAGCTGAGTACGGCCGCAGGCGATCGCCTCGGTCTTAAACGAATGCGACGAGCACGCGCCGGGCGGCCCAGCAAGGGCCGAGCGCAGCTGTCGCAGCTATCTGGTTTATCCTGCCAGTAGTGATATGCTTGTCTCAAAG
>NC_135254.1:22029612-22032112 GCF_964204865.1 Styela clava
ATTGTTATGCCCGGGTTTTAGGCACCGCTGCAGGCGGCCGGCAGAGCTCTTGTTTGTGCGAAACTGAATGGATCGAGCCCGAGAGAGGGCGAGCAAAGAAAAAACGCAAATCGCTCCGCCTGGCACTGCCGGCGAGAGCGTGGACGTCGCGGCCAGCGACTGTCGAAGCTGAGTACGGCCGCAGGCGATCGCCTCGGTCTTAAACGAATGCGACGAGCACGCGCCGGGCGGCCCAGCAAGGGCCGAGCGCAGCTGTCGCAGCTATCTGGTTGATCCTGCCAGTAGTGATATGCTTGTCTCAAAGATTAAGCCATGCAGGTGCAAGTACGAGTTCTCGTAAAGCGAAACTGCGAATGGCTCATTAAATCAGTCTTGGTTTATTTGGTCTCGTAAGCGAAGTGGATAACTGTGGTAATTCTAGAGCTAATACATGCATTGAGCGCCGACTTCGGGAGGCGCGCTTTTATCAGATCAAAACCGACCGGGTTCGTCCTGTGACGTTTGATGACTCTGGATAACCACGCGGATCGTACGGTCTCTGCACCGACGACGTATCATTCAAGTGTCTGCCCTATCAACTGTCGAAGGTACGCTACGTGCCTACCTTTGTGATAACGGGTAACGGGGAATCAGGGTTCGATTCCGGAGAGGGAGCCTGAGAAACGGCTACCACATCCAAGGAAGGCAGCAGGCGCGCAAATTACCCATTCCCGACACGGGGAGGTAGTGACGAAAAATAACAATACAGGACTCTAACGAGGCCCTGTAATTGGAATGAGTACATCCTAAAACTCTTAACGAGTATCCATTGGAGGGCAAGTCTGGTGCCAGCAGCCGCGGTAATTCCAGCTCCAACAGTGTATGCTAAAGTTGTTGCGGTTGAAAAGCTCGTAGTTGGATTTTGGGCGAGCGCCGCCGGTCCGTCGCAAGGCGTGTCACTGGTTGCGTTCGCCTCACCTTCGGTTCTCCGTCGGTGCTCTTGACTGAGTGTCGGCGGTGGCCGATAAGTTTACTTTGAAAAAATTAGAGTGTTCAAAGCAGGCTGTTCGCCTGCATAGTGTTGCATGGAATAATGGAATAGGACCTCGGTTCTATTTTGTTGGTTTTCGGAGCACGAGGTAATGATTAAGAGGGACAGACGGGGGCGTCCGTACTCTGCCGTTAGAGGTGAAATTCTTGGATCGGCGGAAGACGAACTACTGCGAAAGCATTCGCCAAGAATGTTTTCTTTAATCAAGAGCGAAAGTCAGAGGTTCGAAGACGATCAGATACCGTCCTAGTTCTGACTATAAACGATGCCAACTAGCGATCGGGAGGCGTTACCATGACGACCTTTCCGGCAGCTTCCGGGAAACCAAAGTCTTTGGGTTCCGGGGGAAGTATGGTTGCAAAGCTGAAACTTAAAGGAATTGACGGAAGGGCACCACCAGGAGTGGAGCCTGCGGCTTAATTTGACTCAACACGGGGAAACTCACCCGGCCCGGACACAGGTAGGATTGACAGATTGAGAGCTCTTTCTTGATTCTGTGGGTGGTGGTGCATGGCCGTTCTTAGTTGGTGGAGCGATTTGTCTGGTTAATTCCGATAACGAACGAGACTCTGGCATGCTAAATAGTTACGCGACCTTCTCGGTCGGCGTCTAACTTCTTAGAGGGACTAGTGGCGTTTAGCCACACGAGATTGAGCAATAACAGGTCTGTGATGCCCTTAGATGTCCGGGGCCGCACGCGCGCTACACTGAGTGAAGCAGCGAGTGTCTAACCTAGGCCGAAAGGTCCGGGTAACCCGTTGAACCTCATTCGTGATTGGGATAGGGACTTGCAATTGTTTCCCTTGAGCGAGGAATTCCCAGTAAGCGCAAGTCATCAACTTGCGTTGATTACGTCCCTGCCCTTTGTACACACCGCCCGTCGCTACTACCGATTGAATGGTTTAGTGAGATCCTTGGATCGGCCCCGTCGCGGCTGGCAACGGCCGCGTCGGCGTGTCGAGAAGACGATCAAACTTGATCATTTAGAGGAAGTAAAAGTCGTAACAAGGTTTCCGTAGGTGAACCTGCGGAAGGATCATTACCGAAAGTGGTGGTAGGCCCCGGCCGACCGCGCACTTAATTGTCTTTGGGTGCCGCCGAGAGGGCGGCCGTCAATCGGGGTTCCGCCCCGTGCGACACGCGTAACACGTTGGCATAGCAAGGCAGCCGAGTGCGATGGTGGCTTCTGGGCACCGCGCTCGATGTGCCGCCGGCCCAGCCCGGCGGTCGCTCGGTGCCGTTTGTTGGTGTTTTTGTGCAGTTGTTGTCGGTGGTGGTTTTGTGGTCGATCCCACAGTGTGACGTCCGCGCGCTTCGGCGCCGGGCGAAACGTCGAGGACGACTCTTAACGGTGGATCACTCGGCTCGCGAGTCGATGAAGGACGCAGCCAAGTGCGAGAAGTAATGTGAATTGCAGAACACATTGAACGTCGACCTTCTGAACGCGAATTGCGGTCTCGGGTCAATCCC
>NC_135254.1:22037112-22047112 GCF_964204865.1 Styela clava
AGTTAAAGTACAAACGTGCAAGCATACTAACCTAACCCTAGGTAAGGCATGTCAGAGCGAAAGACAGTAAACTCGAATGAGCCAAGAAAGAGCGGTGCGGGGCCGGTCGGAGCGCACCCTTTTCTCGGTGGCTGGCGGGCGAGAGAGTGCTGCGTCGCCGGCATCGGCGTCGAAAGAAGCCGAGCCGAAAAAAGTTACAGTACAAACGTGCAAGCATACTAACCTAACCCTAGGTAAGGCATGTCAGAGCGAAAGACAGTAAACTCGAATGAGCCAAGAAAGAGCGGTGCGGGGCCGGTCGGAGCGCACCCTTTTCTCGGTGGCTGGCGGGCGAGAGAGTGCTGCGTCGCCGGCATCGGCGTCGAAAGAAGCCGAGCCGAAAAAAGTTAAAGTACAAACGTGCAAGCATACTAACCTAACCCTAGGTAAGGCATGTCAGAGCGAAAGACAGTAAACTCGAATGAGCCAAGAAAGAGCGGTGCGGGGCCGGTCGGAGCGCACCCTTTTCTCGGTGGCTGGCGGGCGAGAGAGTGCTGCGTCGCCGGCATCGGCGTCGAAAGAAGCCGAGCCGAAAAAAGTTAAAGTACAAACGTGCAAGCATACTAACCTAGCCCTAGGTAAGGCATGTCAGAGCGAAAGACAGTAAACTCGAATGAGCCAAGAAAGAGGGGTGCGGGGCCGGTCGGAGCGCACCCTTTTCTCGGTGGCTGGCGGGCGAGAGAGTGCTGCGTCGCCGGCATCGGCGTCGAAAGAAGCCGAGCCGAAAAAAGTTAAAGTACAAACGTGCAAGCATACTAACCTAGCCCTAGGTAAGGCATGTCAGAGCGAAAGACAGTAAACTCGAATGAGCCAAGAAAGAGCGGTGCGGGGCCGGTCGGAGCGCACCCTTTTCTCGGTGGCTGGCGGGCGAGAGAGTGCTGCGTCGCCGGCATCGGCGTCGAAAGAAGCCGAGCCAAAAAAAGTTAAAGTACAAACGTGCAAGCATACTAACCTAACCCTAGGTAAGGCATGTCAGAGCGAAAGACAGTAAACTCGAATGAGCCAAGAAAGAGCGGTGCGGGGCCGGTCGGAGCGCACCCTTTTCTCGGTGGCTGGCGGGCGAGAGAGTGCTGCGTCGCCGGCATCGGCGTCGAAAGAAGCCGAGCCGAAAAAAGTTAAAGTACAAACGTGCAAGCATACTAACCTAGCCCTAGGTAAGGCATGTCAGAGCGAAAGACAGTAATTTCGAATGAGCCAAGAAAGAGCGGTGCGGGGCCGGTCGGAGCGCACCCTTTTCTCGGTGGCTGGCGGGCGAGAGAGTGCTGCGTCGCCGGCATCGGCGTCGAAAGAAGCCGAGCCGAAAAAAGTTAAAGTACAAACGTGCAAGCATACTAACCTAACCCTAGGTAAGGCATGTCAGAGCGAAAGACAGTAAACTCGAATGAGCCAAGAAAGAGCGGTGCGGGGCCGGTCGGAGCGCACCCTTTTCTCGGTGGCTGGCGGGCGAGAGAGTGCTGCGTCGCCGGCATCGGCGTCGAAAGAAGCCGAGCCGAAAAAAGTTAAAGTACAAACGTGCAAGCATACTAACCTAGCCCTAGGTAAGGCATGTCAGAGCGAAAGACAGTAAACTCGAATGAGCCAAGAAAGAGCGGTGCGGGGCCGGTCGGAGCGCACCCTTTTCTCGGTGGCTGGCGGGCGAGAGAGTGCTGCGTCGCCGGCATCGGCGTCGAAAGAAGCCGAGCCGAAAAAAGTTAAAGTACAAACGTGCAAGCATACTAACCTAGCCCTAGGTAAGGCATGTCAGAGCGAAAGACAGTAAACTCGAATGAGCCAAGAAAGAGCGGTGCGGGGCCGGTCGGAGCGCACCCTTTTCTCGGTGGATGGCGGGCGAGAGAGTGCTGCGTCGCCGGCATCGGCGTCGAAAGAAGCCGAGCCAAAAAAAGTTAAAGTACAAACGTGCAAGCATACTAACCTAGCCCTAGGTAAGGCATGTCAGAGCGAAAGACAGTAATTTCGAATGAGCCAAGAAAGAGCGGTGCGGGGCCGGTCGGAGCGCACCCTTTTCTCGGTGGCTGGCGGGCGAGAGAGTGCTGCGTCGCCGGCATCGGCGTCGAAAGAAGCCGAGCCGAAAAAAGTTAAAGTACAAACGTGCAAGCATACTAACCTAACCCTAGGTAAGGCATGTCAGAGCGAAAGACAGTAAACTCGAATGAGCCAAGAAAGAGCGGTGCGGGGCCGGTCGGAGCGCACCCTTTTCTCGGTGGCTGGCGGGCGAGAGAGTGCTGCGTCGCCGGCATCGGCGTCGAAAGAAGCCGAGCCAAAAAAAGTTAAAGTACAAACGTGCAAGCATACTAACCTAACCCTAGGTAAGGCATGTCAGAGCGAAAGACAGTAAACTCGAATGAGCCAAGAAAGAGCGGTGCGGGGCCGGTCGGAGCGCACCCTTTTCTCGGTGGCTGGCGGGCGAGAGAGTGCTGCGTCGCCGGCATCGGCGTCGAAAGAAGCCGAGCCGAAAAAAGTTAAAGTACAAACGTGCAAGCATACTAACCTAGCCCTAGGTAAGGCATGTCAGAGCGAAAGACAGTAATTTCGAATGAGCCAAGAAAGAGCGGTGCGGGGCCGGTCGGAGCGCACCCTTTTCTCGGTGGCTGGCGGGCGAGAGAGTGCTGCGTCGCCGGCATCGGCGTCGAAAGAAGCCGAGCCGAAAAAAGTTAAAGTACAAACGTGCAAGCATACTAACCTAACCCTAGGTAAGGCATGTCAGAGCGAAAGACAGTAAACTCGAATGAGCCAAGAAAGAGCGGTGCGGGGCCGGTCGGAGCGCACCCTTTTCTCGGTGGCTGGCGGGCGAGAGAGTGCTGCGTCGCCGGCATCGGCGTCGAAAGAAGCCGAGCCGAAAAAAGTTAAAGTACAAACGTGCAAGCATACTAACCTAGCCCTAGGTAAGGCATGTCAGAGCGAAAGACAGTAAACTCGAATGAGCCAAGAAAGAGCGGTGCGGGGCCGGTCGGAGCGCACCCTTTTCTCGGTGGCTGGCGGGCGAGAGAGTGCTGCGTCGCCGGCATCGGCGTCGAAAGAAGCCGAGCCGAAAAAAGTTAAAGTACAAACGTGCAAGCATACTAACCTAACCCTAGGTAAGGCATGTCAGAGCGAAAGACAGTAATTTCGAATGAGCCAAGAAAGAGCGGTGCGGGGCCGGTCGGAGCGCACCCTTTTCTCGGTGGCTGGCGGGCGAGAGAGTGCTGCGTCGCCGGCATCGGCGTCGAAAGAAGCCGAGCCGAAAAAAGTTAAAGTACAAACGTGCAAGCATACTAACCTAACCCTAGGTAAGGCATGTCAGAGCGAAAGACAGTAAACTCGAATGAGCCAAGAAAGAGCGGTGCGGGGCCGGTCGGAGCGCACCCTTTTCTCGGTGGCTGGCGGGCGAGAGAGTGCTGCGTCGCCGGCATCGGCGTCGAAAGAAGCCGAGCCGAAAAAAGTTAAAGTACAAACGTGCAAGCATACTAACCTAACCCTAGGTAAGGCATGTCAGAGCGAAAGACAGTAAACTCGAATGAGCCAAGAAAGAGCGGTGCGGGGCCGGTCGGAGCGCACCCTTTTCTCGGTGGCTGGCGGGCGAGAGAGTGCTGCGTCGCCGGCATCGGCGTCGAAAGAAGCCGAGCCGAAAAAAGTTAAAGTACAAACGTGCAAGCATACTAACCTAACCCTAGGTAAGGCATGTCAGAGCGAAAGACAGTAAACTCGAATGAGCCAAGAAAGAGCGGTGCGGGGCCGGTCGGAGCGCACCCTTTTCTCGGTGGCTGGCGGGCGAGAGAGTGCTGCGTCGCCGGCATCGGCGTCGAAAGAAGCCGAGCCGAAAAAAGTTAAAGTACAAACGTGCAAGCATACTAACCTAGCCCTAGGTAAGGCATGTCAGAGCGAAAGACAGTAAACTCGAATGAGCCAAGAAAGAGCGGTGCGGGGCCGGTCGGAGCGCACCCTTTTCTCGGTGGCTGGCGGGCGAGAGAGTGCTGCGTCGCCGGCATCGGCGTCGAAAGAAGCCGAGCCGAAAAAAGTTAAAGTACAAACGTGCAAGCATACTAACCTAGCCCTAGGTAAGGCATGTCAGAGCGAAAGACAGTAAACTCGAATGAGCCAAGAAAGAGCGGTGCGGGGCCGGTCGGAGCGCACCCTTTTCTCGGTGGCTGGCGGGCGAGAGAGTGCTGCGTCGCCGGCATCGGCGTCGAAAGAAGCCGAGCCAAAAAAAGTTAAAGTACAAACGTGCAAGCATACTAACCTAACCCTAGGTAAGGCATGTCAGAGCGAAAGACAGTAAACTCGAATGAGCCAAGAAAGAGCGGTGCGGGGCCGGTCGGAGCGCACCCTTTTCTCGGTGGCTGGCGGGCGAGAGAGTGCTGCGTCGCCGGCATCGGCGTCGAAAGAAGCCGAGCCGAAAAAAGTTAAAGTACAAACGTGCAAGCATACTAACCTAGCCCTAGGTAAGGCATGTCAGAGCGAAAGACAGTAATTTCGAATGAGCCAAGAAAGAGCGGTGCGGGGCCGGTCGGAGCGCACCCTTTTCTCGGTGGCTGGCGGGCGAGAGAGTGCTGCGTCGCCGGCATCGGCGTCGAAAGAAGCCGAGCCGAAAAAAGTTAAAGTACAAACGTGCAAGCATACTAACCTAACCCTAGGTAAGGCATGTCAGAGCGAAAGACAGTAAACTCGAATGAGCCAAGAAAGAGCGGTGCGGGGCCGGTCGGAGCGCACCCTTTTCTCGGTGGCTGGCGGGCGAGAGAGTGCTGCGTCGCCGGCATCGGCGTCGAAAGAAGCCGAGCCGAAAAAAGTTAAAGTACAAACGTGCAAGCATACTAACCTAACCCTAGGTAAGGCATGTCAGAGCGAAAGACAGTAAACTCGAATGAGCCATGAAAGAGCGGTGCGGGGCCGGTCGGAGCGCACCCTTTTCTCGGTGGCTGGCGGGCGAGAGAGTGCTGCGTCGCCGGCATCGGCGTCGAAAGAAGCCGAGCCGAAAAAAGTTAAAGTACAAACGTGCAAGCATACTAACCTAACCCTAGGTAAGGCATGTCAGAGCGAAAGACAGTAATTTCGAATGAGCCAAGAAAGAGCGGTGCGGGGCCGGTCGGAGCGCACCCTTTTCTCGGTGGCTGGCGGGCGAGAGAGTGCTGCGTCGCCGGCATCGGCGTCGAAAGAAGCCGAGCCGAAAAAAGTTAAAGTACAAACGTGCAAGCATACTAACCTAGCCCTAGGTAAGGCATGTCAGAGCGAAAGACAGTAAACTCGAATGAGCCAAGAAAGAGCGGTGCGGGGCCGGTCGGAGCGCACCCTTTTCTCGGTGGCTGGCGGGCGAGAGAGTGTGCGTCGCCGGCATCGGCGTCGAAAGGAACCGAGCCAAAAAAAGTTAAAGTACAAACGTGCAAGCATACTAACCTAACCCTAGGTAAGGCATGTCAGAGCGAAAGACAGTAAACTCGAATGAGCCAAGAAAGAGCGGTGCGGGGCCGGTCGGAGCGCACCCTTTTCTCGGTGGCTGGCGGGCGAGAGAGTGCTGCGTCGCCGGCATCGGCGTCGAAAGAAGCCGAGCCGAAAAAAGTTAAAGTACAAACGTGCAAGCATACTAACCTAGCCCTAGGTAAGGCATGTCAGAGCGAAAGACAGTAATTTCGAATGAGCCAAGAAAGAGCGGTGCGGGGCCGGTCGGAGCGCACCCTTTTCTCGGTGGCTGGCGGGCGAGAGAGTGCTGCGTCGCCGGCATCGGCGTCGAAAGAAGCCGAGCCGAAAAAAGTTAAAGTACAAACGTGCAAGCATACTAACCTAACCCTAGGTAAGGCATGTCAGAGCGAAAGACAGTAAACTCGAATGAGCCAAGAAAGAGCGGTGCGGGGCCGGTCGGAGCGCACCCTTTTCTCGGTGGCTGGCGGGCGAGAGAGTGCTGCGTCGCCGGCATCGGCGTCGAAAGAAGCCGAGCCGAAAAAAGTTAAAGTACAAACGTGCAAGCATACTAACCTAGCCCTAGGTAAGGCATGTCAGAGCGAAAGACAGTAAACTCGAATGAGCCAAGAAAGAGCGGTGCGGGCCCGG
This sequence comes from Styela clava, assembly GCF_964204865.1. Lineage (NCBI taxonomy): Eukaryota > Metazoa > Chordata > Ascidiacea > Stolidobranchia > Styelidae > Styela > Styela clava. Next base: position 22,043,170 of record NC_135254.1, read on the forward strand.
TCGGAGCGCACCCTTTTCTCGGTGGCTGGCGGGCGAGAGAGTGCTGCGTCGCCGGCATCGACGTCGAAAGAAGCCGAGCCAAAAAAAGTTAAAGTACAAACGTGCAAGCATACTAACCTAACCCTAGGTAAGGCATGTCAGAGCGAAAGACAGTAAACTCGAATGAGCCATGAAAGAGCGGTGCGGGGCCGGTCGGAGCGCACCCTTTTCTCGGTGGCTGGCGGGCGAGAGAGTGCTGCGTCGCCGGCATCGGCGTCGAAAGAAGCCGAGCCGAAAAAAGTTAAAGTACAAACGTGCAAGCATACTAACCTAACCCTAGGTAAGGCATGTCAGAGCGAAAGACAGTAATTTCGAATGAGCCAAGAAAGAGCGGTGCGGGGCCGGTCGGAGCGCACCCTTTTCTCGGTGGCTGGCGGGCGAGAGAGTGCTGCGTCGCCGGCATCGGCGTCGAAAGAAGCCGAGCCGAAAAAAGTTAAAGTACAAACGCGATGCTAATGAGCGAGCCGTTGTCTCGACTAATATGTAGGGGGCGTTCGATCGAGCGTCTGGCTTGAGCGCTTGTCGGCCTAGCAGAACGGTCGCATTGTTATGCCCGGGTTTTAGGCACCGCTGCAGGCGGCCGGCAGAGCTCTTGTTTGTGCGAAACTGAATGGATCGAGCCCGAGAGAGGGCGAGCAAAGAAAAAACGCAAATCGCTCCGCCTGGCACTGCCGGCGAGAGCGTGGACGTCGCGGCCAGCGACTGTCGAAGCTGAGTACGGCCGCAGGCGATCGCCTCGGTCTTAAACGAATGCGACGAGCACGCGCCGGGCGGCCCAGCAAGGGCCGAGCGCAGCTGTCGCAGCTATCTGGTTGATCCTGCCAGTAGTGATATGCTTGTCTCAAAGATTAAGCCATGCAGGTGCAAGTACGAGTTCTCGTAAAGCGAAACTGCGAATGGCTCATTAAATCAGTCTTGGTTTATTTGGTCTCGTAAGCGAAGTGGATAACTGTGGTAATTCTAGAGCTAATACATGCATTAAGCGCCGACTTCGGGAGGCGCGCTTTTATCAGATCAAAACCGACCGGGTTCGTCCTGTGACGTTTGATGACTCTGGATAACCACGCGGATCGTACGGTCTCTGCACCGACGACGTATCATTCAAGTGTCTGCCCTATCAACTGTCGAAGGTACGCTACGTGCCTACCTTTGTGATAACGGGTAACGGGGAATCAGGGTTCGATTCCGGAGAGGGAGCCTGAGAAACGGCTACCACATCCAAGGAAGGCAGCAGGCGCGCAAATTACCCATTCCCGACACGGGGAGGTAGTGACGAAAAATAACAATACAGGACTCTAACGAGGCCCTGTAATTGGAATGAGTACATCCTAAAACTCTTAACGAGTATCCATTGGAGGGCAAGTCTGGTGCCAGCAGCCGCGGTAATTCCAGCTCCAACAGTGTATGCTAAAGTTGTTGCGGTTGAAAAGCTCGTAGTTGGATTTTGGGCGAGCGCCGCCGGTCCGTCGCAAGGCGTGTCACTGGTTGCGTTCGCCTCACCTTCGGTTCTCCGTCGGTGCTCTTGACTGAGTGTCGGCGGTGGCTGATAAGTTTACTTTGAAAAAATTAGAGTGTTCAAAGCAGGCTGTTCGCCTGCATAGTGTTGCATGGAATAATGGAATAGGACCTCGGTTCTATTTTGTTGGTTTTCGGAGCACGAGGTAATGATTAAGAGGGACAGACGGGGGCGTCCGTACTCTGCCGTTAGAGGTGAAATTCTTGGATCGGCGGAAGACGAACTACTGCGAAAGCATTCGCCAAGAATGTTTTCTTTAATCAAGAGCGAAAGTCAGAGGTTCGAAGACGATCAGATACCGTCCTAGTTCTGACTATAAACGATGCCAACTAGCGATCGGGAGGCGTTACCATGACGACCTTTCCGGCAGCTTCCGGGAAACCAAAGTCTTTGGGTTCCGGGGGAAGTATGGTTGCAAAGCTGAAACTTAAAGGAATTGACGGAAGGGCACCACCAGGAGTGGAGCCTGCGGCTTAATTTGACTCAACACGGGGAAACTCACCCGGCCCGGACACAGGTAGGATTGACAGATTGAGAGCTCTTTCTTGATTCTGTGGGTGGTGGTGCATGGCCGTTCTTAGTTGGTGGAGCGATTTGTCTGGTTAATTCCGATAACGAACGAGACTCTGGCATGCTAAATAGTTACGCGACCTTCTCGGTCGGCGTCTAACTTCTTAGAGGGACTAGTGGCGTTTAGCCACACGAGATTGAGCAATAACAGGTCTGTGATGCCCTTAGATGTCCGGGGCCGCACGCGCGCTACACTGAGTGAAGCAGCGAGTGTCTAACCTAGGCCGAAAGGTCCGGGTAACCCGTTGAACCTCATTCGTGATTGGGATAGGGACTTGCAATTGTTTCCCTTGAACGAGGAATTCCCAGTAAGCGCAAGTCATCAACTTGCGTTGATTACGTCCCTGCCCTTTGTACACACCGCCCGTCGCTACTACCGATTGAATGGTTTAGTGAGATCCTTGGATCGGCCCCGTCGCGGCTGGCAACGGCCGCGTCGGCGTGTCGAGAAGACGATCAAACTTGATCATTTAGAGGAAGTAAAAGTCGTAACAAGGTTTCCGTAGGTGAACCTGCGGAAGGATCATTACCGAAAGTGGTGGTAGGCCCCGGCCGACCACGCACTTAATTGTCTTTGGGTGCCGCCGAGAGGGCGGCCGTCAATCGGGGTTCCGCCCCGTGCGACACGCGTAACACGTTGGCATAGCAAGGCAGCCGAGTGCGATGGTGGCTTCTGGGCACCGCGCTCGATGTGCCGCCGGCCCAGCCCGGCGGTCGCTCGGCGCCGTTTGTTGGTGTTTTTGTGCAGTTGTTGTCGGTGGTGGTTTTGTGGTCGATCCCACAGTGTGACGTCCGCGCGCTTCGGCGCCGGGCGAAACGTCGAGGACGACTCTTAACGGTGGATCACTCGGCTCGCGAGTCGATGAAGGACGCAGCCAAGTGCGAGAAGTAATGTGAATTGCAGAACACATTGAACGTCGACCTTCTGAACGCGAATTGCGGTCTCGGGTCAATCCCGGGACCGCGTCTGCCTCAGGGTCGCGTTCGTCCTCACCCGAGGGCCGTCGCCTGGCCTCTGCGAAGACGGCCGGGCGTCGCCCCAAGTTGAAGCGGTCGCCGAGCTTTCTCGGCGCGACCGCGTGTCCCGTACACCGCCGGCCCCTCGACGTGTTCAACTACGTTCGAGGGGCGGGTCCAGGTCGGTCGGTCCGGTCACGAGATCAAGACCGACCGTGGGCCAAGGCGGCGACGGTACGCGCTCGGTCGGCGCCGGCGGCGACGACTTGCGATGACAGCGGGCCGTGTAAGAAGCGGCCCGCTTGACACATACGACCTGAGTTCAGGCGAGAGCACCCGCTGAATTTAAGCATATTATTAAGCGGAGGAAAAGAAACCAACAGGGATTCCCTGAGTAACGGCGAGTGAACCGGGAAGAGTCCAGCGTCGAATCTGCGCGCTTTTCGAGCGCGCCGAGTTGTGACGTACGGAAGTCCCAGTGCGGCTAACGGCGAGCGCCGGTGTCCTTCTGATCGAGGCCTCGTCCCACGGCGGGTGTTAGGCCCATAGGGGCGCTTGCCTTGGCCGCTTCGGGTCTTCTCGGAGTCGGGTTGTTTGGGAATGCAGCCCAAAGCGGGTGGTAAACTCCACCTAAGACTAAATACGGTCGCGAGACCGATAGCGGACAAGTACCGTGAGGGAAAGTTGAAAAGCACTTTGAAGAGAGAGTTCAAGAGTACGTGAAACCGTTGAGAGGCAAACGGGAGGGCCCGTCAGGTCGCCGGCTCGCTTTCAGTTGGGTGCGGGGGCGCGCCGTCTCGGTTCGCGGACGCTTAAGGCGCCGCTGCCGAGTCGGCTCGCGCACCGTCTCAGCGCACTAGC
>NC_135254.1:22052112-22057112 GCF_964204865.1 Styela clava
CGGTGCGGGGCCGGTCGGAGCGCACCCTTTTCTCGGTGGCTGGCGGGCGAGAGAGTGCTGCGTCGCCGGCATCGGCGTCGAAAGAAGCCGAGCCAAAAAAAGTTAAAGTACAAACGTGCAAGCATACTAACCTAACCCTAGGTAAGGCATGTCAGAGCGAAAGACAGTAAACTCGAATGAGCCAAGAAAGAGCGGTGCGGGGCCGGTCGGAGCGCACCCTTTTCTCGGTGGCTGGCGTGCGAGAGAGTGCTGCGTCGCCGGCATCGGCGTCGAAAGAAGCCGAGCCGAAAAAAGTTAAAGTACAAACGTGCAAGCATACTAACCTAGCCCTAGGTAAGGCATGTCAGAGCGAAAGACAGTAATTTCGAATGAGCCAAGAAAGAGCGGTGCGGGGCCGGTCGGAGCGCACCCTTTTCTCGGTGGCTGGCGGGCGAGAGAGTGCTGCGTCGCCGGCATCGGCGTCGAAAGAAGCCGAGCCGAAAAAAGTTAAAGTACAAACGTGCAAGCATACTAACCTAGCCCTAGGTAAGGCATGTCAGAGCGAAAGACAGTAATTTCGAATGAGCCAAGAAAGAGCGGTGCGGGGCCGGTCGGAGCGCACCCTTTTCTCGGTGGCTGGCGGGCGAGAGAGTGCTGCGTCGCCGGCATCGGCGTCGAAAGAAGCCGAGCCGAAAAAAGTTAAAGTACAAACGTGCAAGCATACTAACCTAACCCTAGGTAAGGCATGTCAGAGCGAAAGACAGTAAACTCGAATGAGCCAAGAAAGAGCGGTGCGGTGCCGGTCGGAGCGCACCCTTTTCTCGGTGGCTGGCGGGCGAGAGAGTGCTGCGTCGCCGGCATCGGCGTCGGAAGAAGCCGAGCCAAAAAAAGTTAAAGTACAAACGTGCAAGCATACTAACCTAGCCCTAGGTAAGGCATGTCAGAGCGAAAGACAGTAAACTCGAATGAGCCAAGAAAGAGCGGTGCGGGGCCGGTCGGAGCGCACCCTTTTCTCGGTGGCTGGCGGGCGAGAGAGTGCTGCGTCGCCGGCATCGGCGTCGAAAGAAGCCGAGCCAAAAAAAGTTAAAGTACAAACGTGCAAGCATACTAACCTAACCCTAGGTAAGGCATGTCAGAGCGAAAGACAGTAAACTCGAATGAGCCATGAAAGAGCGGTGCGGGGCCGGTCGGAGCGCACCCTTTTCTCGGTGGCTGGCGGGCGAGAGAGTGCTGCGTCGCCGGCATCGGCGTCGAAAGAAGCCGAGCCGTAAAAAGTTAAAGTACAAACGTGCAAGCATACTAACCTAACCCTAGGTAAGGCATGTCAGAGCGAAAGACAGTAATTTCGAATGAGCCAAGAAAGAGCGGTGCGGGGCCGGTCGGAGCGCACCCTTTTCTCGGTGGCTGGCGGGCGAGAGAGTGCTGCGTCGCCGGCATCGGCGTCGAAAGAAGCCGAGCCGAAAAAAGTTAAAGTACAAACGCGATGCTAATGAGCGAGCCGTTGTCTCGACTAATATGTAGGGGGCGTTCGATCGAGCGTCTGGCTTGAGCGCTTGTCGGCCTAGCAGAACGGTCGCATTGTTATGCCCGGGTTTTAGGCACCGCTGCAGGCGGCCGGCAGAGCTCTTGTTTGTGCGAAACTGAATGGATCGAGCCCGAGAGAGGGCGAGCAAAGAAAAAACGCAAATCGCTCCGCCTGGCACTGCCGGCGAGAGCGTGGACGTCGCGGCCAGCGACTGTCGAAGCTGAGTACGGCCGCAGGCGATCGCCTCGGTCTTAAACGAATGCGACGAGCACGCGCCGGGCGGCCCAGCAAGGGCCGAGCGCAGCTGTCGCAGCTATCTGGTTGATCCTGCCAGTAGTGATATGCTTGTCTCAAAGATTAAGCCATGCAGGTGCAAGTACGAGTTCTCGTAAAGCGAAACTGCGAATGGCTCATTAAATCAGTCTTGGTTTATTTGGTCTCGTAAGCGAAGTGGATAACTGTGGTAATTCTAGAGCTAATACATGCATTAAGCGCCGACTTCGGGAGGCGCGCTTTTATCAGATCAAAACCGACCGGGTTCGTCCTGTGACGTTTGATGACTCTGGATAACCACGCGGATCGTACGGTCTCTGCACCGACGACGTATCATTCAAGTGTCTGCCCTATCAACTGTCGAAGGTACGCTACGTGCCTACCTTTGTGATAACGGGTAACGGGGAATCAGGGTTCGATTCCGGAGAGGGAGCCTGAGAAACGGCTACCACATCCAAGGAAGGCAGCAGGCGCGCAAATTACCCATTCCCGACACGGGGAGGTAGTGACGAAAAATAACAATACAGGACTCTAACGAGGCCCTGTAATTGGAATGAGTACATCCTAAAACTCTTAACGAGTATCCATTGGAGGGCAAGTCTGGTGCCAGCAGCCGCGGTAATTCCAGCTCCAACAGTGTATGCTAAAGTTGTTGCGGTTGAAAAGCTCGTAGTTGGATTTTGGGCGAGCGCCGCCGGTCCGTCGCAAGGCGTGTCACTGGTTGCGTTCGCCTCACCTTCGGTTCTCCGTCGGTGCTCTTGACTGAGTGTCGGCGGTGGCCGATAAGTTTACTTTGAAAAAATTAGAGTGTTCAAAGCAGGCTGTTCGCCTGCATAGTGTTGCATGGAATAATGGAATAGGACCTCGGTTCTATTTTGTTGGTTTTCGGAGCACGAGGTAATGATTAAGAGGGACAGACGGGGGCGTCCGTACTCTGCCGTTAGAGGTGAAATTCTTGGATCGGCGGAAGACGAACTACTGCGAAAGCATTCGCCAAGAATGTTTTCTTTAATCAAGAGCGAAAGTCAGAGGTTCGAAGACGATCAGATACCGTCCTAGTTCTGACTATAAACGATGCCAACTAGCGATCGGGAGGCGTTACCATGACGACCTTTCCGGCAGCTTCCGGGAAACCAAAGTCTTTGGGTTCCGGGGGAAGTATGGTTGCAAAGCTGAAACTTAAAGGAATTGACGGAAGGGCACCACCAGGAGTGGAGCCTGCGGCTTAATTTGACTCAACACGGGGAAACTCACCCGGCCCGGACACAGGTAGGATTGACAGATTGAGAGCTCTTTCTTGATTCTGTGGGTGGTGGTGCATGGCCGTTCTTAGTTGGTGGAGCGATTTGTCTGGTTAATTCCGATAACGAACGAGACTCTGGCATGCTAAATAGTTACGCGACCTTCTCGGTCGGCGTCTAACTTCTTAGAGGGACTAGTGGCGTTTAGCCACACGAGATTGAGCAATAACAGGTCTGTGATGCCCTTAGATGTCCGGGGCCGCACGCGCGCTACACTGAGTGAAGCAGCGAGTGTCTAACCTAGGCCGAAAGGTCCGGGTAACCCGTTGAACCTCATTCGTGATTGGGATAGGGACTTGCAATTGTTTCCCTTGAACGAGGAATTCCCAGTAAGCGCAAGTCATCAACTTGCGTTGATTACGTCCCTGCCCTTTGTACACACCGCCCGTCGCTACTACCGATTGAATGGTTTAGTGAGATCCTTGGATCGGCCCCGTCGCGGCTGGCAACGGCCGCGTCGGCGTGTCGAGAAGACGATCAAACTTGATCATTTAGAGGAAGTAAAAGTCGTAACAAGGTTTCCGTAGGTGAACCTGCGGAAGGATCATTACCGAAAGTGGTGGTAGGCCCCGGCCGACCGCGCACTTAATTGTCTTTGGGTGCCGCCGAGAGGGCGGCCGTCAATCGGGGTTCCGCCCCGTGCGACACGCGTAACACGTTGGCATAGCAAGGCAGCCGAGTGCGATGTTGGCTTCTGGGCACCGCGCTCGATGTGCCGCCGGCCCAGCCCGGCGGTCGCTCGGCGCCGTTTGTTGGTGTTTTTGTGCAGTTGTTGTCGGTGGTGGTTTTGTGGTCGATCCCACAGTGTGACGTCCGCGCGCTTCGGCGCCGGGCGAAACGTCGAGGACGACTCTTAACGGTGGATCACTCGGCTCGCGAGTCGATGAAGGACGCAGCCAAGTGCGAGAAGTAATGTGAATTGCAGAACACATTGAACGTCGACCTTCTGAAAGCGAATTGCGGTCTCGGGTCAATCCCGGGACCGCGTCTGCCTCAGGGTCGCGTTCGTCCTCACCCGAGGGCCGTCGCCTGGCCTCTGCGAAGACGGCCGGGCGTCGCCCCAAGTTGAAGCGGTCGCCGAGCTTTCTCGGCGCGACCGCGTGTCCCGTACACCGCCGGCCCCTCGACGTGTTCAACTACGTTCGAGGGGCGGGTCCAGGTCGGTCGGTCCGGTCACGAGATCAAGACCGACCGTGGGCCAAGGCGGCGACGGTACGCGCTCGGTCGGCGCCGGCGGCGACGACTTGCGATGCCAGCGGGCCGTGTAAGAAGCGGCCCGCTTGACACATACGACCTGAGTTCAGGCGAGAGCACCCGCTGAATTTAAGCATATTATTAAGCGGAGGAAAAGAAACCAACAGGGATTCCCTGAGTAACGGCGAGTGAACCGGGAAGAGTCCAGCGTCGAATCTGCGCGCTTTTCGAGCGCGCCGAGTTGTGACGTACGGAAGTCCCAGTGCGGCTAACGGCGAGCGCCGGTGTCCTTCTGATCGAGGCCTCGTCCCACGGCGGGTGTTAGGCCCATAGGGGCGCTTGCCTTGGCCGCTTCGGGTCTTCTCGGAGTCGGGTTGTTTGGGAATGCAGCCCAAAGCGGGTGGTAAACTCCACCAAAGACTAAATACGGTCGCGAGACCGATAGCGGACAAGTACCGTGAGGGAAAGTTGAAAAGCACTTTGAAGAGAGAGTTCAAGAGTACGTGAAACCGTTGAGAGGCAAACGGGAGGTCCCGTCAGGTCGCCGGCTCGCTTTCAGTTGGGTGCGGGGGCGCGCCGTCTCGGTTCGCGGACGCTTAAGGCGCCGCTGCCGAGTCGGCTCGCGCACCGTCTCAGCGCACTAGCGACCGGCGCGGGTCACGACCGGTTTGCCGTCGGTCTAAGTCCCCGCGCGAAGGTGGCCTCCGCTCCGGCGGGGGTGTTACAGC
>NC_135254.1:22062112-22067112 GCF_964204865.1 Styela clava
AAAAGAAACCAACAGGGATTCCCTGAGTAACGGCGAGTGAACCGGGAAGAGTCCAGCGTCGAATCTGCGCGCTTTTCGAGCGCGCCGAGTTGTGACGTACGGAAGTCCCAGTGCGGCTAACGGCGAGCGCCGGTGTCCTTCTGATCGAGGCCTCGTCCCACGGCGGGTGTTAGGCCCATAGGGGCGCTTGCCTTGGCCGCTTCGGGTCTTCTCGGAGTCGGGTTGTTTGGGAATGCAGCCCAAAGCGGGTGGTAAACTCCACCTAAGACTAAATACGGTCGCGAGACCGATAGCGGACAAGTACCGTGAGGGAAAGTTGAAAAGCACTTTGAAGAGAGAGTTCAAGAGTACGTGAAACCGTTGAGAGGCAAACGGGAGGGCCCGTCAGGTCGCCGGCTCGCTTTCAGTTGGGTGCGGGGGCGCGCCGTCTCGGTTCGCGGACGCTTAAGGCGCCGCTGCCGAGTCGGCTCGCGCACCGTCTCAGCGCACTAGCGACCGGCGCGGGTCACGACCGGTTTGCCGTCGGTCTAAGTCCCCGCGCGAAGGTGGCCTCCGCTCCGGCGGGGGTGTTACAGCGCGCGGGCGGTGCGGCCCGGCGGCGGATCGAGGAATGGATGCCGCGCGCTCTCTGTGTGCGGCCGTCGCCGTTCGGCTGGCTTGTCGTTCGCCTGCACTGTACGCAGTGCCGGTGTTCGGCGGGCTGCCGTTTCGGTGGCGCGCCGTCGACGCGCTCGGGGTCCGTGGCCACGTCGGCCACCCTCCCGACCCGTCTTGAAACACGGACCAAGGAGTCTAACATGAGCGCGAGTCGTCGAGTGGTTCGAGACTCGCAGGCGAAATGAAAGTGAAGGCGGCCTTTGGCCGAACGAGGTCGGACCCGGAGCCCCGTGCGGGCGCCGGCGCACGACCGGCCGATCGCACCCGCTCTGCCGGGGCGGTCGCGCAAGAGCGTCCATGTTGGGACCCGAAAGATGGTGAACTATGCCTGGGAAGGTCGAAGCCAGAGGAAACTCTGGTGGAGGACCGTAGCGATTCTGACGTGCAAATCGATCGTCCTATTTGGGTATAGGGGCGAAAGACTAATCGAACCATCTAGTAGCTGGTTCCTTCCGAAGTTTCCCGAGCCGAAAAAAGTTAAAGTACAAACGCGATGCTAATGAGCGAGCCGTTGTCTCGACTAATATGTAGGGGGCGTTCGATCGAGCGTCTGGCTTGAGCGCTTGTCGGCCTAGCAGAACGGTCGCATTGTTATGCCCGGTTTTTAGGCACCGCTGCAGGCGGCCGGCAGAGCTCTTGTTTGTGCGAAACTGAATGGATCGAGCCCGAGAGAGGGCGAGCAAAGAAAAAACGCAAATCGCTCCGCCTGGCACTGCCGGCGAGAGCGTGGACGTCGCGGCCAGCGACTGTCGAAGCTGAGTACGGCCGCAGGCGATCGCCTCGGTCTTAAACGAATGCGACGAGCACGCGCCGGGCGGCCCAGCAAGGGCCGAGCGCAGCTGTCGCAGCTATCTGGTTGATCCTGCCAGTAGTGATATGCTTGTCTCAAAGATTAAGCCATGCAGGTGCAAGTACGAGTTCTCGTAAAGCGAAACTGCGAATGGCTCATTAAATCAGTCTTGGTTTATTTGGTCTCGTAAGCGAAGTGGATAACTGTGGTAATTCTAGAGCTAATACATGCATTAAGCGCCGACTTCGGGAGGCGCGCTTTTATCAGATCAAAACCGACCGGGTTCGTCCTGTGACGTTTGATGACTCTGGATAACCACGCGGATCGTACGGTCTCTGCACCGACGACGTATCATTCAAGTGTCTGCCCTATCAACTGTCGAAGGTACGCTACGTGCCTACCTTTGTGATAACGGGTAACGGGGAATCAGGGTTCGATTCCGGAGAGGGAGCCTGAGAAACGGCTACCACATCCAAGGAAGGCAGCAGGCGCGCAAATTACCCATTCCCGACACGGGGAGGTAGTGACGAAAAATAACAATACAGGACTCTAACGAGGCCCTGTAATTGGAATGAGTACATCCTAAAACTCTTAACGAGTATCCATTGGAGGGCAAGTCTGGTGCCAGCAGCCGCGGTAATTCCAGCTCCAACAGTGTATGCTAAAGTTGTTGCGGTTGAAAAGCTCGTAGTTGGATTTTGGGCGAGCGCCGCCGGTCCGTTGCAAGGCGTGTCACTGGTTGCGTTCGCCTCACCTTCGGTTCTCCGTCGGTGCTCTTGACTGAGTGTCGGCGGTGGCCGATAAGTTTACTTTGAAAAAATTAGAGTGTTCAAAGCAGGCTGTTCGCCTGCATAGTGTTGCATGGAATAATGGAATAGGACCTCGGTTCTATTTTGTTGGTTTTCGGAGCACGAGGTAATGATTAAGAGGGACAGACGGGGGCGTCCGTACTCTGCCGTTAGAGGTGAAATTCTTGGATCGGCGGAAGACGAACTACTGCGAAAGCATTCGCCAAGAATGTTTTCTTTAATCAAGAGCGAAAGTCAGAGGTTCGAAGACGATCAGATACCGTCCTAGTTCTGACTATAAACGATGCCAACTAGCGATCGGGAGGCGTTACCATGACGTCCTTTCCGGCAGCTTCCGGGAAACCAAAGTCTTTGGGTTCCGGGGGAAGTATGGTTGCAAAGCTGAAACTTAAAGGAATTGACGGAAGGGCACCACCAGGAGTGGAGCCTGCGGCTTAATTTGACTCAACACGGGGAAACTCACCCGGCCCGGACACAGGTAGGATTGACAGATTGAGAGCTCTTTCTTGATTCTGTGGGTGGTGGTGCATGGCCGTTCTTAGTTGGTGGAGCGATTTGTCTGGTTAATTCCGATAACGAACGAGACTCTGGCATGCTAAATAGTTACGCGACCTTCTCGGTCGGCGTCTAACTTCTTAGAGGGACTAGTGGCGTTTAGCCACACGAGATTGAGCAATAACAGGTCTGTGATGCCCTTAGATGTCCGGGGCCGCACGCGCGCTACACTGAGTGAAGCAGCGAGTGTCTAACCTAGGCCGAAAGGTCCGGGTAACCCGTTGAACCTCATTCGTGATTGGGATAGGGACTTGCAATTGTTTCCCTTGAACGAGGAATTCCCAGTAAGCGCAAGTCATCAACTTGCGTTGATTACGTCCCTGCCCTTTGTACACACCGCCCGTCGCTACTACCGATTGAATGGTTTAGTGAGATCCTTGGATCGGCCCCGTCGCGGCTGGCAACGGCCGCGTCGGCGTGTCGAGAAGACGATCAAACTTGATCATTTAGAGGAAGTAAAAGTCGTAACAAGGTTTCCGTAGGTGAACCTGCGGAAGGATCATTACCGAAAGTGGTGGTAGGCCCCGGCCGACCGTGCACTTAATTGTCTTTGGGTGCCGCCGAGAGGGCGGCCGTCAATCGGGGTTCCGCCCCGTGCGACACGCGTAACACGTTGGCATTGCAAGGCAGCCGAGTGCGATGGTGGCTTCTGGGCACCGCGCTCGATGTGCCGCCGGCCCAGCCCGGCGGTCGCTCGGCGCCGTTTGTTGGTGTTTTTGTGCAGTTGTTGTCGGTGGTGGTTTTGTGGTCGATCCCACAGTGTGACGTCCGCGCGCTTCGGCGCCGGGCGAAACGTCGAGGACGACTCTTAACGGTGGATCACTCGGCTCGCGAGTCGATGAAGGACGCAGCCAAGTGCGAGAAGTAATGTGAATTGCAGAACACATTGAACGTCGACCTTCTGAACGCGAATTGCGGTCTCGGGTCAATCCCGGGACCGCGTCTGCCTCAGGGTCGCGTTCGTCCTCACCCGAGGGCCGTCGCCTGGCCTCTGCGAAGACGGCCGGGCGTCGCCCCAAGTTGAAGCGGTCGCCGAGCTTTCTCGGCGCGACCGCGTGTCCCGTACACCGCCGGCCCCTCGACGTGTTCAACTACGTTCGAGGGGCGGGTCCAGGTCGGTCGGTCCGGTCACGAGATCAAGACCGACCGTGGGCCAAGGCGGCGACGGTACGCGCTCGGTCGGCGCCGGCGGCGACGACTTGCGATGCCAGCGGGCCGTGTAAGAAGCGGCCCGCTTGACACATACGACCTGAGTTCAGGCGAGAGCACCCGCTGAATTTAAGCATATTATTAAGCGGAGGAAAAGAAACCAACAGGGATTCCCTGAGTAACGGCGAGTGAACCGGGAAGAGTCCAGCGTCGAATCTGCGCGCTTTTCGAGCGCGCCGAGTTGTGACGTACGGAAGTCCCAGTGCGGCTAACGGCGAGCGCCGGTGTCCTTCTGATCGAGGCCTCGTCCCACGGCGGGTGTTAAGCCCATAGGGGCGCTTGCCTTGGCCGCTTCGGGTCTTCTCGGAGTCGGGTTGTTTAGGAATGCAGCCCAAAGCGGGTGGTAAACTCCACCTAAGACTAAATACGGTCGCGAGACCGATAGCGGACAAGTACCGTGAGGGAAAGTTGAAAAGCACTTTGAAGAGAGAGTTCAAGAGTACGTGAAACCGTTGAGAGGCAAACGGGAGGGCCCGTCAGGTCGCCGGCTCGCTTTCAGTTGGGTGCGGGGGCGCGCCGTCTCGGTTCGCGGACGCTTAAGGCGCCGCTGCCGAGTCGGCTCGCGCACCGTCTCAGCGCACTAGCGACCGGCGCGGGTCACGACCGGTTTGCCGTCGGTCTAAGTCCCCGCGCGAAGGTGGCCTCCGCTCCGGCGGGGGTGTTACAGCGCGCGGGCGGTGCGGCCCGGCGGCGGATCGAGGAATGGATGCCGCGCGCTCTCTGTGTGCGGCCGTCGCCGTTCGGCTGGCTTGTCGTTCGCCTGCACTGTACGCAGTGCCGGTGTTCGGCGGGCTGCCGTTTCGGTGGCGCGCCGTCGACGCGCTCGGGGTCCGTGGCCACGTCGGCCACCCTCCCGACCCGTCTTGAAACACGGACCAAGGAGTCTAACATGAGCGCGAGTCGTCGAGTGGTTCGAGACTCGCAGGCGAAATGAAAGTGAAGGCGGCCTTTGGCCGAACGAGGTCGGACCCGGAGCCCCG
>NC_135254.1:22072112-22077112 GCF_964204865.1 Styela clava
CTCGAATGAGCCAAGAAAGAGCGGTGCGGGGCCGGTCGGAGCGCACCCTTTTCTCGGTGGCTGGCGGGCGAGAGAGTGCTGCGTCGCCGGCATCGGCGTCGAAAGAAGCCGAGCCAAAAAAAGTTAAAGTACAAACGTGCAAGCATACTAACCTAACCCTAGGTAAGGCATGTCAGAGCGAAAGACAGTAAACTCGAATGAGCCAAGAAAGAGCGGTGCGGGGCCGGTCGGAGCGCACCCTTTTCTCGGTGGCTGGCGGGCGAGAGAGTGCTGCGTCGCCGGCATCGGCGTCGAAAGAAGCCGAGCCAAAAAAAGTTAAAGTACAAACGTGCAAGCATACTAACCTAACCCTAGGTAAGGCATGTCAGAGCGAAAGACAGTAAACTCGAATGAGCCATGAAAGAGCGGTGCGGGGCCGGTCGGAGCGCACCCTTTTCTCGGTGGCTGGCGGGCGAGAGAGTGCTGCGTCGCCGGCATCGGCGTCGAAAGAAGCCGAGCCGAAAAAAGTTAAAGTACAAACGTGCAAGCATACTAACCTAACCCTAGGTAAGGCATGTCAGAGCGAAAGACAGTAATTTCGAATGAGCCAAGAAAGAGCGGTGCGGGGCCGGTCGGAGCGCACCCTTTTCTCGGTGGCTGGCGGGCGAGAGAGTGCTGCGTCGCCGGCATCGGCGTCGAAAGAAGCCGAGCCGAAAAAAGTTAAAGTACAAACGTGCAAGCATACTAACCTAGCCCTAGGTAAGGCATGTCAGAGCGAAAGACAGTAATTTCGAATGAGCCAAGAAAGAGCGGTGCGGGGCCGGTCGGAGCGCACCCTTTTCTCGGTGGCTGGCGGGCGAGAGAGTGCTGCGTCGCCGGCATCGGCGTCGAAAGAAGCCGAGCCAAAAAAAGTTAAAGTACAAACGTGCAAGCATACTAACCTAACCCTAGGTAAGGCATGTCAGAGCGAAAGACAGTAAACTCGAATGAGCCAAGAAAGAGCGGTGCGGGGCCGGTCGGAGCGCACCCTTTTCTCGGTGGCTGGCGGGCGAGAGAGTGCTGCGTCGCCGGCATCGGCGTCGAAAGAAGCCGAGCCGAAAAAAATTAAAGTACAAACGTGCAAGCATACTAACCTAACCCTAGGTAAGGCATGTCAGAGCGAAAGACAGTAATTTCGAATGAGCCAAGAAAGAGCGGTGCGGGGCCGGTCGGAGCGCACCCTTTTCTCGGTGGCTGGCGGGCGAGAGAGTGCTGCGTCGCCGGCATCGGCGTCGAAAGAAGCCGAGCCGAAAAAACTTAAAGTACAAACGCGATGCTAATGAGCGAGCCGTTGTCTCGACTAATATGTAGGGGGCGTTCGATCGAGCGTCTGGCTTGAGCGCTTGTCGGCCTAGCAGAACGGTCGCATTGTTATGCCCATGTTTTAGGCACCGCTGCAGGCGGCCGGCAGAGCTCTTGTTTGTGCGAAACTGAATGGATCGAGCCCGAGAGAGGGCGAGCAAAGAAAAAACGCAAATCGCTCCGCCTGGCACTGCCGGCGAGAGCGTGGACGTCGCGGCCAGCGACTGTCGAAGCTGAGTACGGCCGCAGGCGATCGCCTCGGTCTTAAACGAATGCGACGAGCACGCGCCGGGCGGCCCAGCAAGGGCCGAGCGCAGCTGTCACAGCTATCTGGTTGATCCTGCCAGTAGTGATATGCTTGTCTCAAAGATTAAGCCATGCAGGTGCAAGTACGAGTTCTCGTAAAGCGAAACTGCGAATGGCTCATTAAATCAGTCTTGGTTTATTTGGTCTCGTAAGCGAAGTGGATAACTGTGGTAATTCTAGAGCTAATACATGCATTAAGCGCCGACTTCGGGAGGCGCGCTTTTATCAGATCAAAACCGACCGGGTTCGTCCTGTGACGTTTGATGACTCTGGATAACCACGCGGATCGTACGGTCTCTGCACCGACGACGTATCATTCAAGTGTCTGCCCTATCAACTGTCGAAGGTACGCTACGTGCCTACCTTTGTGATAACGGGTAACGGGGAATCAGGGTTCGATTCCGGAGAGGGAGCCTGAGAAACGGCTACCACATCCAAGGAAGGCAGCAGGCGCGCAAATTACCCATTCCCGACACGGGGAGGTAGTGACGAAAAATAACAATACAGGACTCTAACGAGGCCCTGTAATTGGAATGAGTACATCCTAAAACTCTTAACGAGTATCCATTGGAGGGCAAGTCTGGTGCCAGCAGCCGCGGTAATTCCAGCTCCAACAGTGTATGCTAAAGTTGTTGCGGTTGAAAAGCTCGTAGTTGGATTTTGGGCGAGCGCCGCCGGTCCGTCGCAAGGCGTGTCACTGGTTGCGTTCGCCTCACCTTCGGTTCTCCGTCGGTGCTCTTGACTGAGTGTCGGCGGTGGCCGATAAGTTTACTTTGAAAAAATTAGAGTGTTCAAAGCAGGCTGTTCGCCTGCATAGTGTTGCATGGAATAATGGAATAGGACCTCGGTTCTATTTTGTTGGTTTTCGGAGCACGAGGTAATGATTAAGAGGGACAGACGGGGGCGTCCGTACTCTGCCGTTAGAGGTGAAATTCTTGGATCGGCGGAAGACGAACTACTGCGAAAGCATTCGCCAAGAATGTTTTCTTTAATCAAGAGCGAAAGTCAGAGGTTCGAAGACGATCAGATACCGTCCTAGTTCTGACTATAAACGATGCCAACTAGCGATCGGGAGGCGTTACCATGACGACCTTTCCGGCAGCTTCCGGGAAACCAAAGTCTTTGGGTTCCGGGGGAAGTATGGTTGCAAAGCTGAAACTTAAAGGAATTGACGGAAGGGCACCACCAGGAGTGGAGCCTGCGGCTTAATTTGACTCAACACGGGGAAACTCACCCGGCCCGGACACAGGTAGGATTGACAGATTGAGAGCTCTTTCTTGATTCTGTGGGTGGTGGTGCATGGCCGTTCTTAGTTGGTGGAGCGATTTGTCTGGTTAATTCC
Organism: Styela clava; assembly: GCF_964204865.1. Classification (NCBI taxonomy): domain Eukaryota; kingdom Metazoa; phylum Chordata; class Ascidiacea; order Stolidobranchia; family Styelidae; genus Styela; species Styela clava. Next base: position 22,075,081 of record NC_135254.1, read on the forward strand.
GATAACGAACGAGACTCTGGCATGCTAAATAGTTACGCGACCTTCTCGGTCGGCGTCTAACTTCTTAGAGGGACTAGTGGCGTTTAGCCACACGAGATTGAGCATTAACAGGTCTGTGATGCCCTTAGATGTCCGGGGCCGCACGCGCGCTACACTGAGTGAAGCAGCGAGTGTCTAACCTAGGCCGAAAGGTCCGGGTAACCCGTTGAACCTCATTCGTGATTGGGATAGGGACTTGCAATTGTTTCCCTTGAACGAGGAATTCCCAGTAAGCGCAAGTCATCAACTTGCGTTGATTACGTCCCTGCCCTTTGTACACACCGCCCGTCGCTACTACCGATTGAATGGTTTAGTGAGATCCTTGGATCGGCCCCGTCGCGGCTGGCAACGGCCGCGTCGGCGTGTCGAGAAGACGATCAAACTTGATCATTTAGAGGAAGTAAAAGTCGTAACAAGGTTTCCGTAGGTGAACCTGCGGAAGGATCATTACCGAAAGTGGTGGTAGGCCCCGGCCGACCGCGCACTTAATTGTCTTTGGGTGCCGCCGAGAGGGCGGCCGTCAATCGGGGTTCCGCCCCGTGCGACACGCGTAACACGTTGGCATAGCAAGGCAGCCGAGTGCGATGGTGGCTTCTGGGCACCGCGCTCGATGTGCCGCCGGCCCAGCCCGGCGGTCGCTCGGCGCCGTTTGTTGGTGTTTTTGTGCAGTTGTTGTCGGTGGTGGTTTTGTGGTCGATCCCACAGTGTGACGTCCGCGCGCTTCGGCGCCGGGCGAAACGTCGAGGACGACTCTTAACGGTGGATCACTCGGCTCGCGAGTCGATGAAGGACGCAGCCAAGTGCGAGAAGTAATGTGAATTGCAGAACACATTGAACGTCGACCTTCTGAACGCGAATTGCGGTCTCGGGTCAATCCCGGGACCGCGTCTGCCTCAGGGTCGCGTTCGTCCTCACCCGAGGGCCGTCGCCTGGCCTCTGCGAAGACGGCCGGGCGTCGCCCCAAGTTGAAGCGGTCGCCGAGCTTTCTCGGCGCGACCGCGTGTCCCGTACACCGCCGGCCCCTCGACGTGTTCAACTACGTTCGAGGGGCGGGTCCAGGTCGGTCGGTCCGGTCACGAGATCAAGACCGACCGTGGGCCAAGGCGGCGACGATACGCGCTCGGTCGGCGCCGGAGGCGACGACTTGCGATGCCAGCGGGCCGTGTAAGAAGCGGCCCGCTTGACACATACGACCTGAGTTCAGGCGAGAGCACCCGCTGAATTTAAGCATATTATTAAGCGGAGGAAAAGAAACCAACAGGGATTCCCTGAGTAACGGCGAGTGAACCGGGAAGAGTCCAGCGTCGAATCTGCGCGCTTTTCGAGCGCGCCGAGTTGTGACGTACGGAAGTCCCAGTGCGGCTAACGGCGAGCGCCGGTGTCCTTCTGATCGAGGCCTCGTCCCACGGCGGGTGTTAGGCCCATAGGGGCGCTTGCCTTGGCCGCTTCGGGTCTTCTCGGAGTCGGGTTGTTTGGGAATGCAGCCCAAAGCGGGTGGTAAACTCCACCTAAGACTAAATACGGTCGCGAGACCGATAGCGGACAAGTACCGTGAGGGAAAGTTGAAAAGCACTTTGAAGAGAGAGTTCAAGAGTACGTGAAACCGTTGAGAGGCAAACGGGAGGGCCCGTCAGGTCGCCGGCTCGCTTTCAGTTGGGTGCGGGGGCGCGCCGTCTCGGTTCGCGGACGCTTAAGGCGCCGCTGCCGAGTCGGCTCGCGCACCGTCTCAGCGCACTAGCGACCGGCGCGGGTCACGACCGGTTTGCCGTCGGTCTAAGTCCCCGCGCGAAGGTGGCCTCCGCTCCGGCGGGGGTGTTACAGCGCGCGGGCGGTGCGGCCCGGCGGCGGATCGAGGAATGGATGCCGCGCGCTCTCTGTGTGCGGCCGTCGCCGTTCGGCTGGCTTGTCGTTCGCCTGCATTGTACGCAGTGCCGGTGTTCGGCGGGCTGCCGTTTCGGTGGCGCGCCGTCGACGCGCTCGGGGTCCGTGGCCA
>NC_135254.1:22082112-22084612 GCF_964204865.1 Styela clava
CGCCGGCATCGGCGTCGAAAGAAGCCGAGCCGAAAAAAGTTAAAGTACAAACGTGCAAGCATACTAACCTAACCCTAGGTAAGGCATGTCAGAGCGAAAGACAGTAAACTCGAATGAGCCATGAAAGAGCGGTGCGGGGCCGGTCGGAGCGCACCCTTTTCTCGGTGGCTGGCGGGCGAGAGAGTGCTGCGTCGCCGGCATCGGCGTCGAAAGAAGCCGAGCCGAAAAAAGTTAAAGTACAAACGTGCAAGCATACTAACCTAACCCTAGGTAAGGCATGTCAGAGCGAAAGACAGTAATTTCGAATGAGCCAAGAAAGAGCGGTGCGGGGCCGGTCGGAGCGCACCCTTTTCTCGGTGGCTGGCGGGCGAGAGAGTGCTGCGTCGCCGGCATCGGCGTCGAAAGAAGCCGAGCAGAAAAAAGTTAAAGTACAAACGTGCAAGCATACTAACCTAACCCTAGGTAAGGCATGTCAGAGCGAAAGACAGTAATTTCGAATGAGCCAAGAAAGAGCGGTGCGGGGCCGGTCGGAGCGCACCCTTTTCTCGGTGGCTGGCGGGCGAGAGAGTGCTGCGTCGCCGGCATCGGCGTCGAAAGAAGCCGAGCCGAAAAAAGTTAAAGTACAAACGCGATGCTAATGAGCGAGCCGTTGTCTCGACTAATATGTAGGGGGCGTTCGATCGAGCGTCTGGCTTGAGCGCTTGTCGGCCTAGCAGAACGGTCGCATTGTTATGCCCGGGTTTTAGGCACCGCTGCAGGCGGCCGGCAGAGCTCTTGTTTGTGCGAAACTGAATGGATCGAGCCCGAGAGAGGGCGAGCAAAGAAAAAACGCAAATCGCTCCGCCTGGCTCTGCCGGCGAGAGCGTGGACGTCGCGGCCAGCGACTGTCGAAGCTGAGTACGGCCGCAGGCGATCGCCTCGGTCTTAAACGAATGCGACGAGCACGCGCCGGGCGGCCCAGCAAGGGCCGAGCGCAGCTGTCGCAGCTATCTGGTTGATCCTGCCAGTAGTGATATGCTTGTCTCAAAGATTAAGCCATGCAGGTGCAAGTACGAGTTCTCGTAAAGCGAAACTGCGAATGGCTCATTAAATCAGTCTTGGTTTATTTGGTCTCGTAAGCGAAGTGGATAACTGTGGTAATTCTAGAGCTAATACATGCATTAAGCGCCGACTTCGGGAGGCGCGCTTTTATCAGATCAAAACCGACCGGGTTCGTCCTGTGACGTTTGATGACTCTGGATAACCACGCGGATCGTACGGTCTCTGCACCGACGACGTATCATTCAAGTGTCTGCCCTATCAACTGTCGAAGGTACGCTACGTGCCTACCTTTGTGATAACGGGTAACGGGGAATCAGGGTTCGATTCCGGAGAGGGAGCCTGAGAAACGGCTACCACATCCAAGGAAGGCAGCAGGCGCGCAAATTACCCATTCCCGACACGGGGAGGTAGTGACGAAAAATAACAATACAGGACTCTAACGAGGCCCTGTAATTGGAATGAGTACATCCTAAAACTCTTAACGAGTATCCATTGGAGGGCAAGTCTGGTGCCAGCAGCCGCGGTAATTCCAGCTCCAACAGTGTATGCTAAAGTTGTTGCGGTTGAAAAGCTCGTAGTTGGATTTTGGGCGAGCGCCGCCGGTCCGTCGCAAGGCGTGTCACTGGTTGCGTTCGCCTCACCTTCGGTTCTCCGTCGGTGCTCTTGACTGAGTGTCGGCGGTGGCCGATAAGTTTACTTTGAAAAAATTAGAGTGTTCAAAGCAGGCTGTTCGCCTGCATAGTGTTGCATGGAATAATGGAATAGGACCTCGGTTCTATTTTGTTGGTTTTCGGAGCACGAGGTAATGATTAAGAGGGACAGACGGGGGCGTCCGTACTCTGCCGTTAGAGGTGAAATTCTTGGATCGGCGGAAGACGAACTACTGCGAAAGCATTCGCCAAGAATGTTTTCTTTAATCAAGAGCGAAAGTCAGAGGTTCGAAGACGATCAGATACCGTCCTAGTTCTGACTATAAACGATGCCAACTAGCGATCGGGAGGCGTTACCATGACGACCTTTCCGGCAGCTTCCGGGAAACCAAAGTCTTTGGGTTCCGGGGGAAGTATGGTTGCAAAGCTGAAACTTAAAGGAATTGACGGAAGGGCACCACCAGGAGTGGAGCCTGCGGCTTAATTTGACTCAACACGGGGAAACTCACCCGGCCCGGACACAGGTAGGATTGACAGATTGAGAGCTCTTTCTTGATTCTGTGGGTGGTGGTGCATGGCCGTTCTTAGTTGGTGGAGCGATTTGTCTGGTTAATTCCGATAACGAACGAGACTCTGGCATGCTAAATAGTTACGCGACCTTCTCGGTCGGCGTCTAACTTCTTAGAGGGACTAGTGGCGTTTAGCCACACGAGATTGAGCAATAACAGGTCTGTGATGCCCTTAGATGTCCGGGGCCGCACGCGCGCTACACTGAGTGAAGCAGCGAGTGTCTAACCTAGGCCGAAAGG
>NC_135254.1:22092112-22099612 GCF_964204865.1 Styela clava
GGTAAGGCATGTCAGAGCGAAAGACAGTAATTTCGAATGAGCCAAGAAAGAGCGGTGCGGGGCCGGTCGGAGCGCACCCTTTTCTCGGTGGCTGGCGGGCGAGAGAGTGCTGCGTCGCCGGCATCGGCGTCGAAAGAAGCCGAGCCAAAAAAAGTTAAAGTACAAACGTGCAAGCATACTAACCTAACCCTAGGTAAGGCATGTCAGAGCGAAAGACAGTAAACTCGAATGAGCCATGAAAGAGCGGTGCGGGGCCGGTCGGAGCGCACCCTTTTCTCGGTGGCTGGCGGGCGAGAGAGTGCTGCGTCGCCGGCATCGGCGTCGAAAGAAGCCGAGCCGAAAAAAGTTAAAGTACAAACGTGCAAGCATACTAACCTAGCCCTAGGTAAGGCATGTCAGAGCGAAAGACAGTAATTTCGAATGAGCCAAGAAAGAGCGGTGCGGGGCCGGTCGGAGCGCACCCTTTTCTCGGTGGCTGGCGGGCGAGAGAGTGCTGCGTCGCCGGCATCGGCGTCGAAAGAAGCCGAGCCGAAAAAAGTTAAAGTACAAACGTGCAAGCATACTAACCTAACCCTAGGTAAGGCATGTCAGAGCGAAAGACAGTAAACTCGAATGAGCCAAGAAAGAGCGGTGCGGGGCCTGTCGGAGCGCACCCTTTTCTCGGTGGCTGGCGGGCGAGAGAGTGCTGCGTCGCCGGCATCGGCGTCGAAAGAAGCCGAGCCAAAAAAAGTTAAAGTACAAACGTGCAAGCATACTAACCTAGCCCTAGGTAAGGCATGTCAGAGCGAAAGACAGTAAACTCGAATGAGCCAAGAAAGAGCGGTGCGGGGCCGGTCGGAGCGCACCCTTTTCTCGGTGGCTGGCGGGCGAGAGAGTGCTGCGTCGCCGGCATCGGCGTCGAAAGAAGCCGAGCCAAAAAAAGTTAAAGTACAAACGTGCAAGCATACTAACCTAACCCTAGGTAAGGCATGTCAGAGCGAAAGACAGTAAACTCGAATGAGCCAAGAAAGAGCGGTGCGGGGCCGGTCGGAGCGCACCCTTTTCTCGGTGGCTGGCGGGCGAGAGAGTGCTGCGTCGCCGGCATCGGCGTCGAAAGAAGCCGAGCCGAAAAAAGTTAAAGTACAAACGTGCAAGCATACTAACCTAGCCCTAGGTAAGGCATGTCAGAGCGAAAGACAGTAAACTCGAATGAGCCAAGAAAGAGCGGTGCGGGGCCGGTCGGAGCGCACCCTTTTCTCGGTGGCTGGCGGGCGAGAGAGTGCTGCGTCGCCGGCATCGGCGTCGAAAGAAGCCGAGCCAAAAAAAGTTAAAGTACAAACGTGCAAGCATACTAACCTAACCCTAGGTAAGGCATGTCAGAGCGAAAGACAGTAAACTCGAATGAGCCAAGAAAGAGCGGTGCGGGGCCGGTCGGAGCGCACCCTTTTCTCGGTGGCTGGCGGGCGAGAGAGTGCTGCGTCGCCGGCATCGGCGTCGAAAGAAGCCGAGCCAAAAAAAGTTAAAGTACAAACGTGCAAGCATACTAACCTAGCCCTAGGTAAGGCATGTCAGAGCGAAAGACAGTAAACTCGAATGAGCCAAGAAAGAGCGGTGCGGGGCCGGTCGGAGCGCACCCTTTTCTCGGTGGCTGGCGGGCGAGAGAGTGCTGCGTCGCCGGCATCGGCGTCGAAAGAAGCCGAGCCAAAAAAAGTTAAAGTACAAACGTGCAAGCATACTAACCTAACCCTAGGTAAGGCATGTCAGAGCGAAAGACAGTAAACTCGAATGAGCCAAGAAAGAGCGGTGCGGGGCCGGTCGGAGCGCACCCTTTTCTCGGTGGCTGGCGGGCGAGAGAGTGCTGCGTCGCCGGCATCGGCGTCGAAAGAAGCCGAGCCGAAAAAAGTTAAAGTACAAACGTGCAAGCATACTAACCTAGCCCTAGGTAAGGCATGTCAGAGCGAAAGACAGTAATTTCGAATGAGCCAAGAAAGAGCGGTGCGGGGCCGGTCGGAGCGCACCCTTTTCTCGGTGGCTGGCGGGCGAGAGAGTGCTGCGTCGCCGGCATCGGCGTCGAAAGAAGCCGAGCCGAAAAAAGTTAAAGTACAAACGTGCAAGCATACTAACCTAACCCTAGGTAAGGCATGTCAGAGCGAAAGACAGTAAACTCGAATGAGCCAAGAAAGAGCGGTGCGGGGCCGGTCGGAGCGCACCCTTTTCTCGGTGGCTGGCGGGCGAGAGAGTGCTGCGTCGCCGGCATCGGCGTCGAAAGAAGCCGAGCCAAAAAAAGTTAAAGTACAAACGTGCAAGCATACTAACCTAACCCTAGGTAAGGCATGTCAGAGCGAAAGACAGTAATTTCGAATGAGCCAAGAAAGAGCGGTGCGGGGCCGGTCGGAGCGAACCCTTTTCTCGGTGGCTGGCGGGCGAGAGAGTGCTGCGTCGCCGGCATCGGCGTCGAAAGAAGCCGAGCCAAAAAAAGTTAAAGTACAAACGTGCAAGCATACTAACCTAGCCCTAGGTAAGGCATGTCAGAGCGAAAGACAGTAAACTCGAATGAGCCAAGAAAGAGCGGTGCGGGGCCGGTCGGAGCGCACCCTTTTCTCGGTGGCTGGCGGGCGAGAGAGTGCTGCGTCGCCGGCATCGGCGTCGAAAGAAGCCGAGCCAAAAAAAGTTAAAGTACAAACGTGCAAGCATACTAACCTAACCCTAGGTAAGGCATGTCAGAGCGAAAGACAGTAAACTCGAATGAGCCAAGAAAGAGCGGTGCGGGGCCGGTCGGAGCGCACCCTTTTCTCGGTGGCTGGCGGGCGAGAGAGTGCTGCGTCGCCGGCATCGGCGTCGAAAGAAGCCGAGCCGAAAAAAGTTAAAGTACAAACGTGCAAGCATACTAACCTAGCCCTAGGTAAGGCATGTCAGAGCGAAAGACAGTAATTTCGAATGAGCCAAGAAAGAGTGGTGCGGGGCCGGTCGGAGCGCACCCTTTTCTCGGTGGCTGGCGGGCGAGAGAGTGCTGCGTCGCCGGCATCGGCGTCGAAAGAAGCCGAGCCGAAAAAAGTTAAAGTACAAACGTGCAAGCATACTAACCTAACCCTAGGTAAGGCATGTCAGAGCGAAAGACAGTAAACTCGAATGAGCCAAGAAAGAGCGGTGCGGGGCCGGTCGGAGCGCACCCTTTTCTCGGTGGCTGGCGGGCGAGAGAGTGCTGCGTCGCCGGCATCGGCGTCGAAAGAAGCCGAGCCAAAAAAAGTTAAAGTACAAACGTGCAAGCATACTAACCTAACCCTAGGTAAGGCATGTCAGAGCGAAAGACAGTAAACTCGAATGAGCCATGAAAGAGCGGTGCGGGGCCGGTCGGAGCGCACCCTTTTCTCGGTGGCTGGCGGGCGAGAGAGTGCTGCGTCGCCGGCATCGGCGTCGAAAGAAGCCGAGCCGAAAAAAGTTAAAGTACAAACGTGCAAGCATACTAACCTAACCCTAGGTAAGGCATGTCAGAGCGAAAGACAGTAATTTCGAATGAGCCAAGAAAGAGCGGTGCGGGGCCGGTCGGAGCGCACCCTTTTCTCGGTGGCTGGCGGGCGAGAGAGTGCTGCGTCGTCGGCATCGGCGTCGAAAGAAGCCGAGCCAAAAAAAGTTAAAGTACAAACGTGCAAGCATACTAACCTAACCCTAGGTAAGGCATGTCAGAGCGAAAGACAGTAAACTCGAATGAGCCATGAAAGAGCGGTGCGGGGCCGGTCGGAGCGCACCCTTTTCTCGGTGGCTGGCGGGCGAGAGAGTGCTGCGTCGCCGGCATCGGCGTCGAAAGAAGCCGAGCCGAAAAAAGTTAAAGTACAAACGTGCAAGCATACTAACCTAGCCCTAGGTAAGGCATGTCAGAGCGAAAGACAGTAATTTCGAATGAGCCAAGAAAGAGCGGTGCGGGGCCGGTCGGAGCGCACCCTTTTCTCGGTGGCTGGCGGGCGAGAGAGTGCTGCGTCGCCGGCATCGGCGTCGAAAGAATCCGAGCCGAAAAAAGTTAAAGTACAAACGTGCAAGCATACTAACCTAACCCTAGGTAAGGCATGTCAGAGCGAAAGACAGTAAACTCGAATGAGCCAAGAAAGAGCGGTGCGGGGCCGGTCGGAGCGCACCCTTTTCTCGGTGGCTGGCGGGCGAGAGAGTGCTGCGTCGCCGGCATCGGCGTCGAAAGAAGCCGAGCCAAAAAAAGTTAAAGTACAAACGTGCAAGCATACTAACCTAGCCCTAGGTAAGGCATGTCAGAGCGAAAGACAGTAAACTCGAATGAGCCAAGAAAGAGCGGTGCGGGGCCGGTCGGAGCGCACCCTTTTCTCGGTGGCTGGCGGGCGAGAGAGTGCTGCGTCGCCGGCATCGGCGTCGAAAGAAGCCGAGCCAAAAAAAGTTAAAGTACAAACGTGCAAGCATACTAACCTAACCCTAGGTAAGGCATGTCAGAGCGAAAGACAGTAATTTCGAATGAGCCAAGAAAGAGCGGTGCGGGGCCGGTCGGAGCGCACCCTTTTCTCGGTGGCTGGCGGGCGAGAGAGTGCTGCGTCGTCGGCATCGGCGTCGAAAGAAGCCGAGCCAAAAAAAGTTAAAGTACAAACGTGCAAGCATACTAACCTAACCCTAGGTAAGGCATGTCAGAGCGAAAGACAGTAAACTCGAATGAGCCATGAAAGAGCGGTGCGGGGCCGGTCGGAGCGCACCCTTTTCTCGGTGGCTGGCGGGCGAGAGAGTGCTGCGTCGCCGGCATCGGCGTCGAAAGAAGCCGAGCCGAAAAAAGTTAAAGTACAAACGTGCAAGCATACTAACCTAGCCCTAGGTAAGGCATGTCAGAGCGAAAGACAGTAATTTCGAATGAGCCAAGAAAGAGCGGTGCGGGGCCGGTCGGAGCGCACCCTTTTCTCGGTGGCTGGCGGGCGAGAGAGTGCTGCGTCGCCGGCATCGGCGTCGAAAGAATCCGAGCCGAAAAAAGTTAAAGTACAAACGTGCAAGCATACTAACCTAACCCTAGGTAAGGCATGTCAGAGCGAAAGACAGTAAACTCGAATGAGCCAAGAAAGAGCGGTGCGGGGCCGGTCGGAGCGCACCCTTTTCTCGGTGGCTGGCGGGCGAGAGAGTGCTGCGTCGCCGGCATCGGCGTCGAAAGAAGCCGAGCCAAAAAAAGTTAAAGTACAAACGTGCAAGCATACTAACCTAGCCCTAGGTAAGGCATGTCAGAGCGAAAGACAGTAAACTCGAATGAGCCAAGAAAGAGCGGTGCGGGGCCGGTCGGAGCGCACCCTTTTCTCGGTGGCTGGCGGGCGAGAGAGTGCTGCGTCGCCGGCATCGGCGTCGAAAGAAGCCGAGCCAAAAAAAGTTAAAGTACAAACGTGCAAGCATACTAACCTAACCCTAGGTAAGGCATGTCAGAGCGAAAGACAGTAAACTCGAATGAGCCAAGAAAGAGCGGTGCGGGGCCGGTCGGAGCGCACCCTTTTCTCGGTGGCTGGCGGGCGAGAGAGTGCTGCGTCGCCGGCATCGGCGTCGAAAGAAGCCGAGCCGAAAAAAGTTAAAGTACAAACGTGCAAGCATACTAACCTAACCCTAGGTAAGGCATGTCAGAGCGAAAGACAGTAATTTCGAATGAGCCAAGAAAGAGCGGTGCGGGGCCGGTCGGAGCGCACCCTTTTCTTGGTGGCTGGCGGGCGAGAGAGTGCTGCGTCGCCGGCATCGGCGTCGAAAGAAGCCGAGCCAAAAAAAGTTAAAGTACAAACGTGCAAGCATACTAACCTAACCCTAGGTAAGGCATGTCAGAGCGAAAGACAGTAATTTCGAATGAGCCAAGAAAGAGCGGTGCGGGGCCGGTCGGAGCGCACCCTTTTCTCGGTGGCTGGCGGGCGAGAGAGTGCTGCGTCGCCGGCATCGGCGTCGAAAGAAGCCGAGCCAAAAAAAGTTAAAGTACAAACGTGCAAGCATACTAACCTAGCCCTAGGTAAGGCATGTCAGAGCGAAAGACAGTAAACTCGAATGAGCCAAGAAAGAGCGGTGCGGGGCCGGTCGGAGCGCACCCTTTTCTCGGTGGCTGGCGGGCGAGAGAGTGCTGCGTCGCCGGCATCGGCGTCGAAAGAAGCCGAGCCAAAAAAAGTTAAAGTACAAACGTGCAAGCATACTAACCTAACCCTAGGTAAGGCATGTCAGAGCGAAAGACAGTAAACTCGAATGAGCCAAGAAAGAGCGGTGCGGGGCCGGTCGGAGCGCACCCTTTTCTCGGTGGCTGGCGGGCGAGAGAGTGCTGCGTCGCCGGCATCGGCGTCGAAAGAAGCCGAGCCGAAAAAAGTTAAAGTACAAACGTGCAAGCATACTAACCTAGCCCTAGGTAAGGCATGTCAGAGCGAAAGACAGTAATTTCGAATGAGCCAAGAAAGAGCGGTGCGGGGCCGGTCGGAGCGCACCCTTTTCTCGGTGGCTGGCGGGCGAGAGAGTGCTGCGTCGCCGGCATCGGCGTCGAAAGAAGCCGAGCCGAAAAAAGTTAAAGTACAAACGTGCAAGCATACTAACCTAACCCTAGGTAAGGCATGTCAGAGCGAAAGACAGTAAACTCGAATGAGCCAAGAAAGAGCGGTGCGGGGCCGGTCGGAGCGCACCCTTTTCTCGGTGGCTGGCGGGCGAGAGAGTGCTGCGTCGCCGGCATCGGCGTCGAAAGAAGCCGAGCCGAAAAAAGTTAAAGTACAAACGTGCAAGCATACTAACCTAACCCTAGGTAAGGCATGTCAGAGCGAAAGACAGTAATTTCGAATGAGCCAAGAAAGAGCGGTGCGGGGCCGGTCGGAGCGCACCCTTTTCTCGGTGGCTGGCGGGCGAGAGAGTGCTGCGTCGCCGGCATCGGCGTCGAAAGAAGCCGAGCCAAAAAAAGTTAAAGTACAAACGTGCAAGCATACTAACCTAACCCTAGGTAAGGCATGTCAGAGCGAAAGACAGTAAACTCGAATGAGCCATGAAAGAGCGGTGCGGGGCCGGTCGGAGCGCACCCTTTTCTCGGTGGCTGGCGGGCGAGAGAGTGCTGCGTCGCCGGCATCGGCGTCGAAAGAAGCCGAGCCGAAAAAAGTTAAAGTACAAACGTGCAAGCATACTAACCTAACCCTAGGTAAGGCATGTCAGAGCGAAAGACAGTAATTTCGAATGAGCCAAGAAAGAGCGGTGCGGGGCCGGTCGGAGCGCACCCTTTTCTCGGTGGCTGGCGGGCGAGAGAGTGCTGCGTCGCCGGCATCGGCGTCGAAAGAAGCCGAGCCGAAAAAAGTTAAAGTACAAACGCGATGCTAATGAGCGAGCCGTTGTCTCGACTAATATGTAGGGGGCGTTCGATCGAGCGTCTGGCTTGAGCGCTTGTCGGCCTAGCAGAACGGTCGCATTGTTATGCCCGGGTTTTAGGCACCGCTGCAGGCGGCCGGCAGAGCTCTTGTTTGTGCGAAACTGAATGGATCGAGCCCGAGAGAGGGCGAGCAAAGAAAAAACGCAAATCGCTCCGTCTGGCACTGCCGG
>NC_135254.1:22107112-22109612 GCF_964204865.1 Styela clava
CTGGCGGGCGAGAGAGTGCTGCGTCGCCGGCATCGGCGTCGAAAGAAGCCGAGCCGAAAAAAGTTAAAGTACAAACGTGCAAGCATACTAACCTAACCCTAGGTAAGGCATGTCAGAGCGAAAGACAGTAATTTCGAATGAGCCAAGAAAGAGCGGTGCGGGGCCGGTCGGAGCGAACCCTTTTCTCGGTGGCTGGCGGGCGAGAGAGTGCTGCGTCGCCGGCATCGGCGTCGAAAGAAGCCGAGCCAAAAAAAGTTAAAGTACAAACGTGCAAGCATACTAACCTAACCCTAGGTAAGGCATGCCAGAGCGAAAGACAGTAATTTCGAATGAGCCAAGAAAGAGCGGTGCGGGGCCGGTCGGAGCGCACCCTTTTCTCGGTGGCTGGCGGGCGAGAGAGTGCTGCGTCGCCGGCATCGGCGTCGAAAGAAGCCGAGCCAAAAAAAGTTAAAGTACAAACGTGCAAGCATACTAACCTAGCCCTAGGTAAGGCATGTCAGAGCGAAAGACAGTAATTTCGAATGAGCCAAGAAAGAGCGGTGCGGGGCCGGTCGGAGCGCACCCTTTTCTCGGTGGCTGGCGGGCGAGAGAGTGCTGCGTCGCCGGCATCGGCGTCGAAAGAAGCCGAGCCAAAAAAAGTTAAAGTACAAACGTGCAAGCATACTAACCTAACCCTAGGTAAGGCATGTCAGAGCGAAAGACAGTAAACTCGAATGAGCCAAGAAAGAGCGGTGCGGGGCCGGTCGGAGCGCACCCTTTTCTCGGTGGCTGGCGGGCGAGAGAGTGCTGCGTCGCCGGCATCGGCGTCGAAAGAAGCCGAGCCGAAAAAAGTTAAAGTACAAACGTGCAAGCATACTAACCTAGCCCTAGGTAAGGCATGTCAGAGCGAAAGACAGTAATTTCGAATGAGCCAAGAAAGAGCGGTGCGGGGCCGGTCGGAGCGCACCCTTTTCTCGGTGGCTGGCGGGCGAGAGAGTGCTGCGTCGCCGGCATCGGCGTCGAAAGAAGCCGAGCCGAAAAAAGTTAAAGTACAAACGTGCAAGCATACTAACCTAACCCTAGGTAAGGCATGTCAGAGCGAAAGACAGTAAACTCGAATGAGCCAAGAAAGAGCGGTGCGGGGCCGGTCGGAGCGCACCCTTTTCTCGGTGGCTGGCGGGCGAGAGAGTGCTGCGTCGCCGGCATCGGCGTCGAAAGAAGCCGAGCCGAAAAAAGTTAAAGTACAAACGTGCAAGCATACTAACCTAACCCTAGGTAAGGCATGTCAGAGCGAAAGACAGTAATTTCGAATGAGCCAAGAAAGAGCGGTGCGGGGCCGGTCGGAGCGCACCCTTTTCTCGGTGGCTGGCGGGCGAGAGAGTGCTGCGTCGCCGGCATCGGCGTCGAAAGAAGCCGAGCCAAAAAAAGTTAAAGTACAAACGTGCAAGCATACTAACCTAACCCTAGGTAAGGCATGTCAGAGCGAAAGACAGTAAACTCGAATGAGCCATGAAAGAGCGGTGCGGGGACGGTCGGAGCGCACCCTTTTCTCGGTGGCTGGCGGGCGAGAGAGTGCTGCGTCGCCGGCATCGGCGTCGAAAGAAGCCGAGCCGAAAAAAGTTAAAGTACAAACGTGCAAGCATACTAACCTAACCCTAGGTAAGGCATGTCAGAGCGAAAGACAGTAATTTCGAATGAGCCAAGAAAGAGCGGTGCGGGGCCGGTCGGAGCGCACCCTTTTCTCGGTGGCTGGCGGGCGAGAGAGTGCTGCGTCGCCGGCATCGGCGTCGAAAGAAGCCGAGCCGAAAAAAGTTAAAGTACAAACGTGCAAGCATACTAACCTAACCCTAGGTAAGGCATGTCAGAGCGAAAGACAGTAAACTCGAATGAGCCATGAAAGAGCGGTGCGGGGCCGGTCGGAGCGCACCCTTTTCTCGGTGGCTGGCGGGCGAGAGAGTGCTGCGTCGCCGGCATCGGCGTCGAAAGAAGCCGAGCCGAAAAAAGTTAAAGTACAAACGTGCAAGCATACTAACCTAGCCCTAGGTAAGGCATGTCAGAGCGAAAGACAGTAATTTCGAATGAGCCAAGAAAGAGCGGTGCGGGGCCGGTCGGAGCGCACCCTTTTCTCGGTGGCTGGCGGGCGAGAGAGTGCTGCGTCGCCGGCATCGGCGTCGAAAGAAGCCGAGCCGAAAAAAGTTAAAGTACAAACGTGCAAGCATACTAACCTAACTCTAGGTAAGGCATGTCAGAGCGAAAGACAGTAAACTCGAATGAGCCAAGAAAGAGCGGTGCGGGGCCGGTCGGAGCGCACCCTTTTCTCGGTGGCTGGCGGGCGAGAGAGTGCTGCGTCGCCGGCATCGGCGTCGAAAGAAGCCGAGCCGAAAAAAGTTAAAGTACAAACGTGCAAGCATACTAACCTAACCCTAGGTAAGGCATGTCAGAGCGAAAGACAGTAATTTCGAATGAGCCAAGAAAGAGCGGTGCGGGGCCGGTCGGAGCGCACCCTTTTCTCGGTGGCTGG
>NC_135254.1:22119612-22122112 GCF_964204865.1 Styela clava
AATCGCTCCGCCTGGCACTGCCGGCGAGAGCGTGGACGTCGCGGCCAGCGACTGTCGAAGCTGAGTACGGCCGCAGGCGATCGCCTCGGTCTTAAACGAATGCGACGAGCACGCGCCGGGCGGCCCAGCAAGGGCCGAGCGCAGCTGTCGCAGCTATCTGGTTGATCCTGCCAGTAGTGATATGCTTGTCTCAAAGATTAAGCCATGCAGGTGCAAGTACGAGTTCTCGTAAAGCGAAACTGCGAATGGCTCATTAAATCAGTCTTGGTTTATTTGGTCTCGTAAGCGAAGTGGATAACTGTGGTAATTCTAGAGCTAATACATGCATTAAGGATAACCACGCGGATCGTACGGTCTCTGCACCGACGACGTATCATTCAAGTGTCTGCCCTATCAACTGTCGAAGGTACGCTACGTGCCTACCTTTGTGATAACGGGTAACGGGGAATCAGGGTTCGATTCCGGAGAGGGAGCCTGAGAAACGGCTACCACATCCAAGGAAGGCAGCAGGCGCGCAAATTACCCATTCCCGACACGGGGAGGTAGTGACGAAAAATAACAATACAGGACTCTAACGAGGCCCTGTAATTGGAATGAGTACATCCTAAAACTCTTAACGAGTATCCATTGGAGGGCAAGTCTGGTGCCAGCAGCCGCGGTAATTCCAGCTCCAACAGTGTATGCTAAAGTTGTTGCGGTTGAAAAGCTCGTAGTTGGATTTTGGGCGAGCGCCGCCGGTCCGTCGCAAGGCGTGTCACTGGTTGCGTTCGCCTCACCTTCGGTTCTCCGTCGGTGCTCTTGACTGAGCGTCGGCGGTGGCCGATAAGTTTACTTTGAAAAAATTAGAGTGTTCAAAGCAGGCTGTTCGCCTGCATAGTGTTGCATGGAATAATGGAATAGGACCTCGGTTCTATTTTGTTGGTTTTCGGAGCACGAGGTAATGATTAAGAGGGACAGACGGGGGCGTCCGTACTCTGCCGTTAGAGGTGAAATTCTTGGATCGGCGGAAGACGAACTACTGCGAAAGCATTCGCCAAGAATGTTTTCTTTAATCAAGAGCGAAAGTCAGAGGTTCGAAGACGATCCGATACCGTCCTAGTTCTGACTATAAACGATGCCAACTAGCGATCGGGAGGCGTTACCATGACGACCTTTCCGGCAGCTTCCGGGAAACCAAAGTCTTTGGTTTCCGGGGGAAGTATGGTTGCAAAGCTGAAACTTAAAGGAATTGACGGAAGGGCACCACCAGGAGTGGAGCCTGCGGCTTAATTTGACTCAACACGGGGAAACTCACCCGGCCCGGACACAGGTAGGATTGACAGATTGAGAGCTCTTTCTTGATTCTGTGGGTGGTGGTGCATGGCCGTTCTTAGTTGGTGGAGCGATTTGTCTGGTTAATTCCGATAACGAACGAGACTCTGGCATGCTAAATAGTTACGCGACCTTCTCGGTCGGCGTCTAACTTCTTAGAGGGACTAGTGGCGTTTAGCCACACGAGATTGAACAATAACAGGTCTGTGATGCCCTTAGATGTCCGGGGCCGCACGCGCGCTACACTGAGTGAAGCAGCGAGTGTCTAACCTAGGCCGAAAGGTCCGGGTAACCCGTTGAACCTCATTCGTGATTGGGATAGGGACTTGCAATTGTTTCCCTTGAACGAGGAATTCCCAGTAAGCGCAAGTCATCAACTTGCGTTGATTACGTCCCTGCCCTTTGTACATACCGCCCGTCGCTACTACCGATTGAATGGTTTAGTGAGATCATTGGATCGGCCCCGTCGCGGCTGGCAACGGCCGCGTCGGCGTGTCGAGAAGACGATCAAACTTGATCATTTAGAGGAAGTAAAAGTCGTAACAAGGTTTCCGTAGGTGAACCTGCGGAAGGATCATTACCGAAAGTGGTGGTAGGCCCCGGCCGACCGCGCACTTAATTGTCTTTGGGTGCCGCCGAGAGGGCGGCCGTCAATCGGGGTTCCGCCCCGTGCGACACGCGTAACACGTTGGCATAGCAAGGCAGCCGAGTGCGATGGTGGCTTCTGGGCACCGCGCTCGATGTGCCGCCGGCCCAGCCCGGCGGTCGCTCGGCGCCGTTTGATGGTGTTTTTGTGCAGTTGTTGTCGGTGGTGGTTTTGTGGTCGATCCCACAGTGTGACGTCCGCGCGCTTCGGCGCCGGGCGAAACGTCGAGGACGACTCTTAACGGTGGATCACTCGGCTCGCGAGTCGATGAAGGACGCAGCCAAGTGCGAGAAGTAATGTGAATTGCAGAACACATTGAACGTCGACCTTCTGAACGCGAATTGCGGTCTCGGGTCAATCCCGGGACCGCGTCTGCCTCAGGGTCGCGTTCGTCCTCACCCGAGGGCCGTCGCCTGGCCTCTGCGAAGACGGCCGGGCGTCGCCCCAAGTTGAAGCGGTCGCCGAGCTTTCTCGGCGCGACCGCGTGTCCCGTACACCGCCGGCCCCTCGACGTGTTCAACTACGTTCGAGGGGCGGGTCCAG
>NC_135254.1:22127112-22129612 GCF_964204865.1 Styela clava
CGAAAGAAGCCGAGCCGAAAAAAGTTAAAAGTACAAACGTGCAAGCATACTAACCTAACCCTAGGTAAGGCATGTCAGAGCGAAAGACAGTAATTTCGAATGAGCCAAGAAAGAGCGGTGCGGGGCCGGTCGGAGCGCACCCTTTTCTCGGTGGCTGGCGGGCGAGAGAGTGCTGCGTCGCCGGCATCGGCGTCGAAAGAAGCCGAGCCGAAAAAAGTTAAAGTACAAACGTGCAAGCATACTAACCTAACCCTAGGTAAGGCATGTCAGAGCGAAAGACAGTAAACTCGAATGAGCCATGAAAGAGCGGTGCGGGGCCGGTCGGAGCGCACCCTTTTCTCGGTGGCTGGCGGGCGAGAGAGTGCTGCGTCGCCGGCATCGGCGTCGAAAGAAGCCGAGCCGAAAAAAGTTAAAGTACAAACGTGCAAGCATACTAACCTAACCCTAGGTAAGGCATGTCAGAGCGAAAGACAGTAATTTCGAATGAGCCAAGAAAGAGCGGTGCGGGGCCGGTCGGAGCGCACCCTTTTCTCGGTGGCTGGCGGGCGAGAGAGTGCTGCGTCGCCGGCATCGGCGTCGAAAGAAGCCGAGCCGAAAAAAGTTAAAGTACAAACGCGATGCTAATGAGCGAGCCGTTGTCTCGACTAATATGTAGGGGGCGTTCGATCGAGCGTCTGGCTTGAGCGCTTGTCGGCCTAGCAGAACGGTCGCATTGTTATGCCCGGGTTTTAGGCACCGCTGCAGGCGGCCGGCAGAGCTCTTGTTTGTGCGAAACTGAATGGATCGAGCCCGAGAGAGGGCGAGCAAAGAAAAAACGCAAATCGCTCCGCCTGGCACTGCCGGCGAGAGCGTGGACGTCGCGGCCAGCGACTGTCGAAGCTGAGTACGGCCGCAGGCGATCGCCTCGGTCTTAAACGAATGCGACGAGCACGCGCCGGGCGGCCCAGCAAGGGCCGAGCGCAGCTGTCGCAGCTATCTGGTTGATCCTGCCAGTAGTGATATGCTTGTCTCAAAGATTAAGCCATGCAGGTGCAAGTACGAGTTCTCGTAAAGCGAAACTGCGAATGGCTCATTAAATCAGTCTTGGTTTATTTGGTCTCGTAAGCGAAGTGGATAACTGTGGTAATTCTAGAGCTAATACATGCATTAAGCGCCGACTTCGGGAGGCGCGCTTTTATCAGATCAAAACCGACCGGGTTCGTCCTGTGACGTTTGATGACTCTGGATAACCACGCGGATCGTACGGTCTCTGCACCGACGACGTATCATTCAAGTGTCTGCCCTATCAACTGTCGAAGGTACGCTACGTGCCTACCTTTGTGATAACGGGTAACGGGGAATCAGGGTTCGATTCCGGAGAGGGAGCCTGAGAAACGGCTACCACATCCAAGGAAGGCAGCAGGCGCGCAAATTACCCATTCCCGACACGGGGAGGTAGTGACGAAAAATAACAATACAGGACTCTAACGAGGCCCTGTAATTGGAATGAGTACATCCTAAAACTCTTAACGAGTATCCATTGGAGGGCAAGTCTGGTGCCAGCAGCCGCGGTAATTCCAGCTCCAACAGTGTATGCTAAAGTTGTTGCGGTTGAAAAGCTCGTAGTTGGATTTTGGGCGAGCGCCGCCGGTCCGTCGCAAGGCGTGTCACTGGTTGCGTTCGCCTCACCTTCGGTTCTCCGTCGGTGCTCTTGACTGAGTGTCGGCGGTGGCCGATAAGTTTACTTTGAAAAAATTAGAGTGTTCAAAGCAGGCTGTTCGCCTGCATAGTGTTGCATGGAATAATGGAATAGGACCTCGGTTCTATTTTGTTGGTTTTCGGAGCACGAGGTAATGATTAAGAGGGACAGACGGGGGCGTCCGTACTCTGCCGTTAGAGGTTAAATTCCTTGATCGGCGGAAGACGAACTACTGCGAAAGCATTCGCCAAGAATGTTTTCTTTAATCAAGAGCGAAAGTCAGAGGTTCGAAGACGATCAGATACCGTCCTAGTTCTGACTATAAACGATGCCAACTAGCGATCGGGAGGCGTTACCATGACGACCTTTCCGGCAGCTTCCGGGAAACCAAAGTCTTTGGGTTCCGGGGGAAGTATGGTTGCAAAGCTGAAACTTAAAGGAATTGACGGAAGGGCACCACCAGGAGTGGAGCCTGCGGCTTAATTTGACTCAACACGGGGAAACTCACCCGGCCCGGACACAGGTAGGATTGACAGATTGAGAGCTCTTTCTTGATTCTGTGGGTGGTGGTGCATGGCCGTTCTTAGTTGGTGGAGCGATTTGTCTGGTTAATTCCGATAACGAACGAGACTCTGGCATGCTAAATAGTTACGCGACCTTCTCGGTCGGCGTCTAACTTCTTAGAGGGACTAGTGGCGTTTAGCCACACGAGATTGAGCAATAACAGGTCTGTGATGCCCTTAGATGTCCGGGGCCGCACGCGCGCTACACTGAGTGAAGCAGCGAGTGTCTAACCTAGGCCGAAAGGTCCGGGTAACCCGT
>NC_135254.1:22137112-22139612 GCF_964204865.1 Styela clava
TAACCTAACCCTAGGTAAGGCATGTCAGAGCGAAAGACAGTAATTTCGAATGAGCCAAGAAAGAGCGGTGCGGGGCCGGTCGGAGCGCACCCTTTTCTCGGTGGCTGGCGGGCGAGAGAGTGCTGCGTCGCCGGCATCGGCGTCGAAAGAAGCCGAGCCGAAAAAAGTTAAAGTACAAACGCGATGCTAATGAGCGAGCCGTTGTCTCGACTAATATGTAGGGGGCGTTCGATCGAGCGTCTGGCTTGAGCGCTTGTCGGCCTAGCAGAACGGTCGCATTGTTATGCCCGGGTTTTAGGCACCGCTGCAGGCGGCCGGCAGAGCTCTTGTTTGTGCGAAACTGAATGGATCGAGCCCGAGAGAGGGCGAGCAAAGAAAAAACGCAAATCGCTCCGCCTGGCACTGCCGGCGAGAGCGTGGACGTCGCGGCCAGCGACTGTCGAAGCTGAGTACGGCCGCAGGCGATCGCCTCGGTCTTAAACGAATGCGACGAGCACGCGCCGGGCGGCCCAGCAAGGGCCGAGCGCAGCTGTCGCAGCTATCTGGTTGATCCTGCCAGTAGTGATATGCTTGTCTCAAAGATTAAGCCATGCAGGTGCAAGTACGAGTTCTCGTAAAGCGGAACTGCGAATGGCTCATTAAATCAGTCTTGGTTTATTTGGTCTCGTAAGCGAAGTGGATAACTGTGGTAATTCTAGAGCTAATACATGCATTAAGCGCCGACTTCGGGAGGCGCGCTTTTATCAGATCAAAACCGACCGGGTTCGTCCTGTGACGTTTGATGACTCTGGATAACCACGCGGATCGTACGGTCTCTGCACCGACGACGTATCATTCAAGTGTCTGCCCTATCAACTGTCGAAGGTACGCTACGTGCCTACCTTTGTGATAACGGGTAACGGGGAATCAGGGTTCGATTCCGGAGAGGGAGCCTGAGAAACGGCTACCACATCCAAGGAAGGCAGCAGGCGCGCAAATTACCCATTCCCGACACGGGGAGGTAGTGACGAAAAATAACAATACAGGACTCTAACGAGGCCCTGTAATTGGAATGAGTACATCCTAAAACTCTTAACGAGTATCCATTGGAGGGCAAGTCTGGTGCCAGCAGCCGCGGTAATTCCAGCTCCAACAGTGTATGCTAAAGTTGTTGCGGTTGAAAAGCTCGTAGTTGGATTTTGGGCGAGCGCCGCCGGTCCGTCGCAAGGCGTGTCACTGGTTGCGTTCGCCTCACCTTCGGTTCTCCGTCGGTGCTCTTGACTGAGTGTCGGCGGTGGCCGATAAGTTTACTTTGAAAAAATTAGAGTGTTCAAAGCAGGCTGTTCGCCTGCATAGTGTTGCATGGAATAATGGAATAGGACCTCGGTTCTATTTTGTTGGTTTTCGGAGCACGAGGTAATGATTAAGAGGGACAGACGGGGGCGTCCGTACTCTGCCGTTAGAGGTGAAATTCTTGGATCGGCGGAAGACGAACTACTGCGAAAGCATTCGCCAAGAATGTTTTCTTTAATCAAGAGCGAAAGTCAGAGGTTCGAAGACGATCAGATACCGTCCTAGTTCTGACTATAAACGATGCCAACTAGCGATCGGGAGGCGTTACCATGACGACCTTTCCGGCAGCTTCCGGGAAACCAAAGTCTTTGGGTTCCGGGGGAAGTATGGTTGCAAAGCTGAAACTTGAAGGAATTGACGGAAGGGCACCACCAGGAGTGGAGCCTGCGGCTTAATTTGACTCAACACGGGGAAACTCACCCGGCCCGGACACAGGTAGGATTGACAGATTGAGAGCTCTTTCTTGATTCTGTGGGTGGTGGTGCATGGCCGTTCTTAGTTGGTGGAGCGATTTGTCTGGTTAATTCCGATAACGAACGAGACTCTGGCATGCTAAATAGTTACGCGACCTTCTCGGTCGGCGTCTAACTTCTTAGAGGGACTAGTGGCGTTTAGCCACACGAGATTGAGCAATAACAGGTCTGTGATGCCCTTAGATGTCCGGGGCCGCACGCGCGCTACACTGAGTGAAGCAGCGAGTGTCTAACCTAGGCCGAAAGGTCCGGGTAACCCGTTGAACCTCATTCGTGATTGGGATAGGGACTTGCAATTGTTTCCCTTGAACGAGGAATTCCCAGTAAGCGCAAGTCATCAACTTGCGTTGATTACGTCCCTGCCCTTTGTACACACCGCCCGTCGCTACTACCGATTGAATGGTTTAGTGAGATCCTTGGATCGGCCCCGTCGCGGCTGGCAACGGCCGCGTCGGCGTGTCGAGAAGACGATCAAACTTGATCATTTAGAGGAAGTAAAAGTCGTAACAAGGTTTCCGTAGGTGAACCTGCGGAAGGATCATTACCGAAAGTGGTGGTAGGCCCCGGCCGACCGCGCACTTAATTGTCTTTGGGTGCCGCCGAGAGGGCGGCCGTCAATCGGGGTTCCGCCCCGTGCGACACGCGTAACACGTTGGCATAGCAAGGCAGCCGAGTGCGATGGTGGCTTCTGGGCA
>NC_135254.1:22144612-22149612 GCF_964204865.1 Styela clava
TCGGAGCGCACCCTTTTCTCGGTGGCTGGCGGGCGAGAGAGTGCTGCGTCGCCGGCATCGGCGTCGAAAGAAGCCGAGCCGAAAAAAGTTAAAGTACAAACGTGCAAGCATACTAACCTAACCCTAGGTAAGGCATGTCAGAGCGAAAGACAGTAATTTCGAATGAGCCAAGAAAGAGCGGTGCGGGGCCGGTCGGAGCGCACCCTTTTCTCGGTGGCTGGCGGGCGAGAGAGTGCTGCGTCGCCGGCATCGGCGTCGAAAGAAGCCGAGCCGAAAAAAGTTAAAGTACAAACGTGCAAGCATACTAACCTAACCCTAGGTAAGGCATGTCAGAGCGAAAGACAGTAAACTCGAATGAGCCAAGAAAGAGCGGTGCGGGGCCGGTCGGAGCGCACCCTTTTCTCGGTGGCTGGCGGGCGAGAGAGTGCTGCGTCGCCGGCATCGGCGTCGAAAGAAGCCGAGCCAAAAAAAGTTAAAGTACAAACGTGCAAGCATACTAACCTAACCCTAGGTAAGGCATGTCAGAGCGAAAGACAGTAATTTCGAATGAGCCAAGAAAGAGCGGTGCGGGGCCGGTCGGAGCGCACCCTTTTCTCGGTGGCTGGCGGGCGAGAGAGTGCTGCGTCGCCGGCATCGGCGTCGAAAGAAGCCGAGCCAAAAAAAGTTAAAGTACAAACGTGCAAGCATACTAACCTAGCCCTAGGTAAGGCATGTCAGAGCGAAAGACAGTAAACTCGAATGAGCCAAGAAAGAGCGGTGCGGGGCCGGTCGGAGCGCACCCTTTTCTCGGTGGCTGGCGGGCGAGAGAGTGCTGCGTCGCCGGCATCGGCGTCGAAAGAAGCCGAGCCAAAAAAAGTTAAAGTACAAACGTGCAAGCATACTAACCTAACCCTAGGTAAGGCATGTCAGAGCGAAAGACAGTAAACTCGAATGAGCCAAGAAAGAGCGGTGCGGGGCCGGTCGGAGCGCACCCTTTTCTCGGTGGCTGGCGGGCGAGAGAGTGCTGCGTCGCCGGCATCGGCGTCGAAAGAAGCCCAGCCGAAAAAAGTTAAAGTACAAACTTGCAAGCATACTAACCTAGCCCTAGGTAAGGCATGTCAGAGCGAAAGACAGTAAACTCGAATGAGCCAAGAAAGAGCGGTGCGGGGCCGGTCGGAGCGCACCCTTTTCTCGGTGGCTGGCGGGCGAGAGAGTGCTGCGTCGCCGGCATCGGCGTCGAAAGAAGCCGAGCCGAAAAAAGTTAAAGTACAAACGCGATGCTAATGAGCGAGCCGTTGTCTCGACTAATATGTAGGGGGCGTTCGATCGAGCGTCTGGCTTGAGCGCTTGTCGGCCTAGCAGAACGGTCGCATTGTTATGCCCGGGTTTTAGGCACCGCTGCAGGCGGCCGGCAGAGCTCTTGTTTGTGCGAAACTGAATGGATCGAGCCCGAGAGAGGGCGAGCAAAGAAAAAACGCAAATCGCTCCGCCTGGCACTGCCGGCGAGAGCGTGGACGTCGCGGCCAGCGACTGTCGAAGCTGAGTACGGCCGCAGGCGATCGCCTCGGTCTTAAACGAATGCGACGAGCACGCGCCGGGCGGCCCAGCAAGGGCCGAGCGCAGCTGTCGCAGCTATCTGGTTGATCCTGCCAGTAGTGATATGCTTGTCTCAAAGATTAAGCCATGCAGGTGCAAGTACGAGTTCTCGTAAAGCGAAACTGCGAATGGCTCATTAAATCAGTCTTGGTTTATTTGGTCTCGTAAGCGAAGTGGATAACTGTGGTAATTCTAGAGCTAATACATGCATTAAGCGCCGACTTCGGGAGGCGCGCTTTTATCAGATCAAAACCGACCGGGTTCGTCCTGTGACGTTTGATGACTCTGGATAACCACGCGGATCGTACGGTCTCTGCACCGACGACGTATCATTCAAGTGTCTGCCCTATCAACTGTCGAAGGTACGCTACGTGCCTACCTTTGTGATAACGGGTAACGGGGAATCAGGGTTCGATTCCGGAGAGGGAGCCTGAGAAACGGCTACCACATCCAAGGAAGGCAGCAGGCGCGCAAATTACCCATTCCCGACACGGGGAGGTAGTGACGAAAAATAACAATACAGGACTCTAACGAGGCCCTGTAATTGGAATGAGTACATCCTAAAACTCTTAACGAGTATCCATTGGAGGGCAAGTCTGGTGCCAGCAGCCGCGGTAATTCCAGCTCCAACAGTGTATGCTAAAGTTGTTGCGGTTGAAAAGCTCGTAGTTGGATTTTGGGCGAGCGCCGCCGGTCCGTCGCAAGGCGTGTCACTGGTTGCGTTCGCCTCACCTTCGGTTCTCCGTCGGTGCTCTTGACTGAGTGTCGGCGGTGGCCGATAAGTTTACTTTGAAAAAATTAGAGTGTTCAAAGCAGGCTGTTCGCCTGCATAGTGTTGCATGGAATAATGGAATAGGACCTCGGTTCTATTTTGTTGGTTTTCGGAGCACGAGGTAATGATTAAGAGGGACAGACGGGGGCGTCCGTACTCTGCCGTTAGAGGTGAAATTCTTGGATCGGCGGAAGACGAACTACTGCGAAAGCATTCGCCAAGAATGTTTTCTTTAATCAAGAGCGAAAGTCAGAGGTTCGAAGACGATCAGATACCGTCCTAGTTCTGACTATAAACGATGCCAACTAGCGATCGGGAGGCGTTACCATGACGACCTTTCCGGCAGCTTCCGGGAAACCAAAGTCTTTGGGTTCCGGGGGAAGTATGGTTGCAAAGCTGAAACTTAAAGGAATTGACGGAAGGGCACCACCAGGAGTGGAGCCTGCGGCTTAATTTGACTCAACACGGGGAAACTCACCCGGCCCGGACACAGGTAGGATTGACAGATTGAGAGCTCTTTCTTGATTCTGTGGGTGGTGGTGCATGGCCGTTCTTAGTTGGTGGAGCGATTTGTCTGGTTAATTCCGATAACGAACGAGACTCTGGCATGCTAAATAGTTACGCGACCTTCTCGGTCGGCGTCTAACTTCTTAGAGGGACTAGTGGCGTTTAGCCACACGAGATTGAGCAATAACAGGTCTGTGATGCCCTTAGATGTCCGGGGCCGCACGCGCGCTACACTGAGTGAAGCAGCGAGTGTCTAACCTAGGCCGAAAGGTCCGGGTAACCCGTTGAACCTCATTCGTGATTGGGATAGGGACTTGCAATTGTTTCCCTTGAACGAGGAATTCCCAGTAAGCGCAAGTCATCAACTTGCGTTGATTACGTCCCTGCCCTTTGTACACACCGCCCGTCGCTACTACCGATTGAATGGTTTAGTGAGATCCTTGGATCGGCCCCGTCGCGGCTGGCAACGGCCGCGTCGGCGTGTCGAGAAGACGATCAAACTTGATCATTTAGAGGAAGTAAAAGTCGTAACAAGGTTTCCGTAGGTGAACCTGCGGAAGGATCATTACCGAAAGTGGTGGTAGGCCCCGGCCGACCGCGCACTTAATTGTCTTTGGGTGCCGCCGAGAGGGCGGCCGTCAATTGGGGTTCCGCCCCGTGCGACACGCGTAACACGTTGGCATAGCAAGGCAGCCGAGTGCGATGGTGGCTTCTGGGCACCGCGCTCGATGTGCCGCCGGCCCAGCCCGGCGGTCGCTCGGCGCCGTTTGTTGGTGTTTTTGTGCAGTTGTTGTCGGTGGTGGTTTTGTGGTCGATCCCACAGTGTGACGTCCGCGCGCTTCGGCGCCGGGCGAAACGTCGAGGACGACTCTTAACGGTGGATCACTCGGCTCGCGAGTCGATGAAGGACGCAGCCAAGTGCGAGAAGTAATGTGAATTGCAGAACACATTGAACGTCGACCTTCTGAACGCGAATTGCGGTCTCGGGTCAATCCCGGGACCGCGTCTGCCTCAGGGTCGCGTTCGTCCTCACCCGAGGGCCGTCGCCTGGCCTCTGCGAAGACGGCCGGGCGTCGCCCCAAGTTGAAGCGGTCGCCGAGCTTTCTCGGCGCGACCGCGTGTCCCGTACACCGCCGGCCCCTCGACGTGTTCAACTACGTTCGAGGGGCGGGTCCAGGTCGGTCGGTCCGGTCACGAGATCAAGACCGACCGTGGGCCAAGGCGGCGACGGTACGCGCTCGATCGGCGCCGGCGGCGACGACTTGCGATGCCAGCGGGCCGTGTAAGAAGCGGCCCGCTTGACACATACGACCTGAGTTCAGGCGAGAGCACCCGCTGAATTTAAGCATATTATTAAGCGGAGGAAAAGAAACCAACAGGGATTCCCTGAGTAACGGCGAGTGAACCGGGAAGAGTCCAGCGTCGAATCTGCGCGCTTTTCGAGCGCGCCGAGTTGTGACGTACGGAAGTCCCAGTGCGGCTAACGGCGAGCGCCGGTGTCCTTCTGATCGAGGCCTCGTCCCACGGCGGGTGTTAGGCCCATAGGGGCGCTTGCCTTGGCCGCTTCGGGTCTTCTCGGAGTCGGGTTGTTTGGGAATGCAGCCCAAAGCGGGTGGTAAACTCCACCTAAGACTAAATACGGTCGCGAGACCGATAGCGGACAAGTACCGTGAGGGAAAGTTGAAAAGCACTTTGAAGAGAGAGTTCAAGAGTGCGTGAAACCGTTGAGAGGCAAACGGGAGGGCCCGTCAGGTCGCCGGCTCGCTTTCAGTTGGGTGCGGGGGCGCGCCGTCTCGGTTCGCGGACGCTTAAGGCGCCGCTGCCGAGTCGGCTCGCGCACCGTCTCAGCGCACTAGCGACCGGCGCGGGTCACGACCGGTTTGCCGTCGGTGTAAGTCCCCGCGCGAAGGTGGCCTCCGCTCCGGCGGGGGTGTTACAGCGCGCGGGCGGTGCGGCCCGGCGGCGGATCGAGGAATGGATGCCGCGCGCTCTCTGTGTGCGGCCGTCGCCGTTCGGCTGGCTTGTCGTTCGCCTGCACTGTACGCAGTGCCGGTGTTCGGCGGGCTGCCGTTTCGGTGGCGCGCCGTCGACGCGCTCGGGGTCCGTGGCCACGTCGGCCACCCTCCCGACCCGTCTTGAAACACGG
>NC_135254.1:22154612-22157112 GCF_964204865.1 Styela clava
CAAACGTGCAAGCATACTAACCTAACCCTAGGTAAGGCATGTCAGAGCGAAAGACAGTAAACTCGAATGAGCCATGAAAGAGCGGTGCGGGGCCGGTCGTAGCGCACCCTTTTCTCGGTGGCTGGCGGGCGAGAGAGTGCTGCGTCGCCGGCATCGGCGTCGAAAGAAGCCGAGCCGAAAAAAGTTAAAGTACAAACGTGCAAGCATACTAACCTAACCCTAGGTAAGGCATGTCAGAGCGAAAGACAGTAATTTCGAATGAGCCAAGAAAGAGCGGTGCGGGGCCGGTCGGAGCGCACCCTTTTCTCGGTGGCTGGCGGGCGAGAGAGTGCTGCGTCGCCGGCATCGGCGTCGAAAGAAGCCGAGCCGAAAAAAGTTAAAGTACAAACGTGCAAGCATACTAACCTAACCCTAGGTAAGGCATGTCAGAGCGAAAGACAGTAAACTCGAATGAGCCATGAAAGAGCGGTGCGGGGCCGGTCGGAGCGCACCCTTTTCTCGGTGGCTGGCGGGCGAGAGAGTGCTGCGTCGCCGGCATCGGCGTCGAAAGAAGCCGAGCCGAAAAAAGTTAAAGTACAAACGTGCAAGCATACTAACCTAACCCTAGGTAAGGCATGTCAGAGCGAAAGACAGTAATTTCGAATGAGCCAAGAAAGAGCGGTGCGGGGCCGGTCGGAGCGCACCCTTTTCTCGGTGGCTGGCGGGCGAGAGAATGCTGCGTCGCCGGCATCGGCGTCGAAAGAAGCCGAGCCGAAAAAAGTTAAAGTACAAACGCGATGCTAATGAGCGAGCCGTTGTCTCGACTAATATGTAGGGGGCGTTCGATCGAGCGTCTGGCTTGAGCGCTTGCCGGCTTAGCAGAACGGTCGCATTGTTATGCCCGGGTTTTAGGCACCGCTGCAGGCGGCCGGCAGAGCTCTTGTTTGTGCGAAACTGAATGGATCGAGCCCGAGAGAGGGCGAGCAAAGAAAAAACGCAAATCGCTCCGCCTGGCACTGCCGGCGAGAGCGTGGACGTCGCGGCCAGCGACTGTCGAAGCTGAGTACGGCCGCAGGCGATCGCCTCGGTCTTAAACGAATGCGACGAGCACGCGCCGGGCGGCCCAGCAAGGGCCGAGCGCAGCTGTCGCAGCTATCTGGTTGATCCTGCCAGTAGTGATATGCTTGTCTCAAAGATTAAGCCATGCAGGTGCAAGTACGAGTTCTCGTAAAGCGAAACTGCGAATGGCTCATTAAATCAGTCTTGGTTTATTTGGTCTCGTAAGCGAAGTGGATAACTGTGGTAATTCTAGAGCTAATACATGCATTAAGCGCCGACTTCGGGAGGCGCGCTTTTATCAGATCAAAACCGACCGGGTTCGTCCTGTGACGTTTGATGACTCTGGATAACCACGCGGATCGTACGGTCTCTGCACCGACGACGTATCATTCAAGTGTCTGCCCTATCAACTGTCGAAGGTACGCTACGTGCCTACCTTTGTGATAACGGGTAACGGGGAATCAGGGTTCGATTCCGGAGAGGGAGCCTGAGAAACGGCTACCACATCCAAGGAAGGCTGCAGGCGCGCAAATTACCCATTCCCGACACGGGGAGGTAGTGACGAAAAATAACAATACAGGACTCTAACGAGGCCCTGTAATTGGAATGAGTACATCCTAAAACTCTTAACGAGTATCCATTGGAGGGCAAGTCTGGTGCCAGCAGCCGCGGTAATTCCAGCTCCAACAGTGTATGCTAAAGTTGTTGCGGTTGAAAAGCTCGTAGTTGGATTTTGGGCGAGCGCCGCCGGTCCGTCGCAAGGCGTGTCACTGGTTGCGTTCGCCTCACCTTCGGTTCTCCGTCGGTGCTCTTGACTGAGTGTCGGCGGTGGCCGATAAGTTTACTTTGAAAAAATTAGAGTGTTCAAAGCAGGCTGTTCGCCTGCATAGTGTTGCATGGAATAATGGAATAGGACCTCGGTTCTATTTTGTTGGTTTTCGGAGCACGAGGTAATGATTAAGAGGGACAGACGGGGGCGTCCGTACTCTGCCGTTAGAGGTGAAATTCTTGGATCGGCGGAAGACGAACTACTGCGAAAGCATTCGCCAAGAATGTTTTCTTTAATCAAGAGCGAAAGTCAGAGGTTCGAAGACGATCAGATACCGTCCTAGTTCTGACTATAAACGATGCCAACTAGCGATCGGGAGGCGTTACCATGACGACCTTTCCGGCAGCTTCCGGGAAACCAAAGTCTTTGGGTTCCGGGGGAAGTATGGTTGCAAAGCTGAAACTTAAAGGAATTGACGGAAGGGCACCACCAGGAGTGGAGCCTGCGGCTTAATTTGACTCAACACGGGGAAACTCACCCGGCCCGGACACAGGTAGGATTGACAGATTGAGAGCTCTTTCTTGATTCTGTGGGTGGTGGTGCATGGCCGTTCTTAGTTGGTGGAGCGATTTGTCTGGTTAATTCCGATAACGAACGAGACTCTGGCATGCTAAATAGTTACGCGACCTTCTC
>NC_135254.1:22164612-22167112 GCF_964204865.1 Styela clava
GGTGCGGGGCCGGTCGGAGCGCACCCTTTTCTCGGTGGCTGGCGGGCGAGAGAGTGCTGCGTCGCCGGCATCGGCGTCGAAAGAAGCCGAGCCGAAAAAAGTTAAAGTACAAACGTGCAAGCATACTAACCTAACCCTAGGTAAGGCATGTCAGAGCGAAAGACAGTAATTTCGAATGAGCCAAGAAAGAGCGGTGCGGGGCCGGTCGGAGCGCACCCTTTTCTCGGTGGCTGGCGGGCGAGAGAGTGCTGCGTCGCCGGCATCGGCGTCGAAAGAAGCCGAGCCGAAAAAAGTTAAAGTACAAACGCGATGCTAATGAGCGAGCCGTTGTCTCGACTAATATGTAGGGGGCGTTCGATCGAGCGTCTGGCTTGAGCGCTTTCCGGCTTAGCAGAACGGTCGCATTGTTATGCCCGGGTTTTAGGCACCGCTGCAGGCGGCCGGCAGAGCTCTTGTTTGTGCGAAACTGAATGGATCGAGCCCGAGAGAGGGCGAGCAAAGAAAAAACGCAAATCGCTCCGCCTGGCACTGCCGGCGAGAGCGTGGACGTCGCGGCCAGCGACTGTCGAAGCTGAGTACGGCCGCAGGCGATCGCCTCGGTCTTAAACGAATGCGACGAGCACGCGCCGGGCGGCCCAGCAAGGGCCGAGCGCAGCTGTCGCAGCTATCTGGTTGATCCTGCCAGTAGTGATATGCTTGTCTCAAAGATTAAGCCATGCAGGTGCAAGTACGAGTTCTCGTAAAGCGAAACTGCGAATGGCTCATTAAATCAGTCTTGGTTTATTTGGTCTCGTAAGCGAAGTGGATAACTGTGGTAATTCTAGAGCTAATACATGCATTAAGCGCCGACTTCGGGAGGCGCGCTTTTATCAGATCAAAACCGACCGGGTTCGTCCTGTGACGTTTGATGACTCTGGATAACCACGCGGATCGTACGGTCTCTGCACCGACGACGTATCATTCAAGTGTCTGCCCTATCAACTGTCGAAGGTACGCTACGTGCCTACCTTTGTGATAACGGGTAACGGGGAATCAGGGTTCGATTCCGGAGAGGGAGCCTGAGAAACGGCTACCACATCCAAGGAAGGCAGCAGGCGCGCAAATTACCCATTCCCGACACGGGGAGGTAGTGACGAAAAATAACAATACAGGACTCTAACGAGGCCCTGTAATTGGAATGAGTACATCCTAAAACTCTTAACGAGTATCCATTGGAGGGCAAGTCTGGTGCCAGCAGCCGCGGTAATTCCAGCTCCAACAGTGTATGCTAAAGTTGTTGCGGTTGAAAAGCTCGTAGTTGGATTTTGGGCGAGCGCCGCCGGTCCGTCGCAAGGCGTGTCACTGGTTGCGTTCGCCTCACCTTCGGTTCTCCGTCGGTGCTCTTGACTGAGTGTCGGCGGTGGCCGATAAGTTTACTTTGAAAAAATTAGAGTGTTCAAAGCAGGCTGTTCGCCTGCATAGTGTTGCATGGAATAATGGAATAGGACCTCGGTTCTATTTTGTTGGTTTTCGGAGCACGAGGTAATGATTAAGAGGGACAGACGGGGGCGTCCGTACTCTGCCGTTAGAGGTGAAATTCTTGGATCGGCGGAAGACGAACTACTGCGAAAGCATTCGCCAAGAATGTTTTCTTTAATCAAGAGCGAAAGTCAGAGGTTCGAAGACGATCAGATACCGTCCTAGTTCTGACTATAAACGATGCCAACTAGCGATCGGGAGGCGTTACCATGACGACCTTTCCGGCAGCTTCCGGGAAACCAAAGTCTTTGGGTTCCGGGGGAAGTATGGTTGCAAAGCTGAAACTTAAAGGAATTGACGG
Source organism: Styela clava (assembly GCF_964204865.1). NCBI lineage: Eukaryota > Metazoa > Chordata > Ascidiacea > Stolidobranchia > Styelidae > Styela > Styela clava. The sequence goes on from NC_135254.1 coordinate 22,166,432, forward strand.
AAGGGCACCACCAGGAGTGGAGCCTGCGGCTTAATTTGACTCAACACGGGGAAACTCACCCGGCCCGGACACAGGTAGGATTGACAGATTGAGAGCTCTTTCTTGATTCTGTGGGTGGTGGTGCATGGCCGTTCTTAGTTGGTGGAGCGATTTGTCTGGTTAATTCCGATAACGAACGAGACTCTGGCATGCTAAATAGTTACGCGACCTTCTCGGTCGGCGTCTAACTTCTTAGAGGGACTAGTGGCGTTTAGCCACACGAGATTGAGCAATAACAGGTCTGTGATGCCCTTAGATGTCCGGGGCCGCACGCGCGCTACACTGAGTGAAGCAGCGAGTGTCTAACCTAGGCCGAAAGGTCCGGGTAACCCGTTGAACCTCATTCGTGATTGGGATAGGGACTTGCAATTGTTTCCCTTGAACGAGGAATTCCCAGTAAGCGCAAGTCATCAACTTGCGTTGATTACGTCCCTGCCCTTTGTACACACCGCCCGTCGCTACTACCGATTGAATGGTTTAGTGAGATCCTTGGATCGGCCCCGTCGCGGCTGGCAACGGCCGCGTCGGCGTGTCGAGAAGACGATCAAACTTGATCATTTAGAGGAAGTAAAAGTCGTAACAAGGTTTCCGTAGGTGAACCTGCGGAAGGATCATTACCGAAAGTGGTGGTAGGCCCCGGCC
>NC_135254.1:22182112-22187112 GCF_964204865.1 Styela clava
GAATGAGCCAAGAAAGAGCGGTGCGGGGCCGGTCGGAGCGCACCCTTTTCTCGGTGGCTGGCGGGCGAGAGAGTGCTGCGTCGCCGGCATCGGCGTCGAAAGAAGCCGAGCCGAAAAAAGTTAAAGTACAAACGTGCAAGCATACTAACCTAACCCTAGGTAAGGCATGTCAGAGCGAAAGACAGTAAACTCGAATGAGCCAAGAAAGAGCGGTGCGGGGCCGGTCGGAGCGCACCCTTTTCTCGGTGGCTGGCGGGCGAGAGAGTGCTGCGTCGCCGGCATCGGCGTCGAAAGAAGCCGAGCCGAAAAAAGTTAAAGTACAAACGTGCAAGCATACTAACCTAACCCTAGGTAAGGCATGTCAGAGCGAAAGACAGTAATTTCGAATGAGCCAAGAAAGAGCGGTGCGGGGCCGGTCGGAGCGCACCCTTTTCTCGGTGGCTGGCGGGCGAGAGAGTGCTGCGTCGCCGGCATCGGCGTCGAAAGAAGCCGAGCCAAAAAAAGTTAAAGTACAAACGTGCAAGCATACTAACCTAACCCTAGGTAAGGCATGTCAGAGCGAAAGACAGTAATTTCGAATGAGCCAAGAAAGAGCGGTGCGGGGCCGGTCGGAGCGCACCCTTTTCTCGGTGGCTGGCGGGCGAGAGAGTGCTGCGTCGCCGGCATCGGCGTCGAAAGAAGCCGAGCCAAAAAAAGTTAAAGTACAAACGTGCAAGCATACTAACCTAGCCCTAGGTAAGGCATGTCAGAGCGAAAGACAGTAAACTCGAATGAGCCAAGAAAGAGCGGTGCGGGGCCGGTCGGAGCGCACCCTTTTCTCGGTGGCTGGCGGGCGAGAGAGTGCTGCGTCGCCGGCATCGGCGTCGAAAGAAGCCGAGCCAAAAAAAGTTAAAGTACAAACGTGCAAGCATACTAACCTAACCCTAGGTAAGGCATGTCAGAGCGAAAGACAGTAAACTCGAATGAGCCAAGAAAGAGCGGTGCGGGGCCGGTCGGAGCGCACCCTTTTCTCGGTGGCTGGCGGGCGAGAGAGTGCTGCGTCGCCGGCATCGGCGTCGAAAGAAGCCGAGCCGAAAAAAGGTAAAGTACAAAGGTGCAAGCATACTAACCTAGCCCTAGGTAAGGCATGTCAGAGCGAAAGACAGTAATTTCGAATGAGCCAAGAAAGAGCGGTGCGGGGCCGGTCGGAGCGCACCCTTTTCTCGGTGGCTGGCGGGCGAGAGAGTGCTGCGTCGCCGGCATCGGCGTCGAAAGAAGCCGAGCCGAAAAAAGTTAAAGTACAAACGTGCAAGCATACTAACCTAACCCTAGGTAAGGCATGTCAGAGCGAAAGACAGTAAACTCGAATGAGCCAAGAAAGAGCGGTGCGGGGCCGGTCGGAGCGCACCCTTTTCTCGGTGGCTGGCGGGCGAGAGAGTGCTGCGTCGCCGGCATCGGCGTCGAAAGAAGCCGAGCCGAAAAAAGTTAAAGTACAAACGTGCAAGCATACTAACCTAACCCTAGGTAAGGCATGTCAGAGCGAAAGACAGTAATTTCGAATGAGCCAAGAAAGAGCGGTGCGGGGCCGGTCGGAGCGCACCCTTTTCTCGGTGGCTGGCGGGCGAGAGAGTGCTGCGTCGCCGGCATCGGCGTCGAAAGAAGCCGAGCCAAAAAAAGTTAAAGTACAAACGTGCAAGCATACTAACCTAACCCTAGGTAAGGCATGTCAGAGCGAAAGACAGTAAACTCGAATGAGCCATGAAAGAGCGATGCGGGGCCGGTCGGAGCGCACCCTTTTCTCGGTGGCTGGCGGGCGAGAGAGTGCTGCGTCGCCGGCATCGGCGTCGAAAGAAGCCGAGCCGAAAAAAGTTAAAGTACAAACGTGCAAGCATACTAACCTAACCCTAGGTAAGGCATGTCAGAGCGAAAGACAGTAATTTCGAATGAGCCAAGAAAGAGCGGTGCGGGGCCGGTCGGAGCGCACCCTTTTCTCGGTGGCTGGCGGGCGAGAGAGTGCTGCGTCGCCGGCATCGGCGTCGAAAGAAGCCGAGCCGAAAAAAGTTAAAGTACAAACGCGATGCTAATGAGCGAGCCGTTGTCTCGACTAATATGTAGGGGGCGTTCGATCGAGCGTCTGGCTTGAGCGCTTGTCGGCCTAGCAGAACGGTCGCATTGTTATGCCCGGGTTTTAGGCACCGCTGCAGGCGGCCGGCAGAGCTCTTGTTTGTGCGAAACTGAATGGATCGAGCCCGAGAGAGGGCGAGCAAAGAAAAAACGCAAATCGCTCCGCCTGGCACTGCCGGCGAGAGCGTGGACGTCGCGGCCAGCGACTGTCGAAGCTGAGTACGGCCGCAGGCGATCGCCTCGGTCTTAAACGAATGCGACGAGCACGCGCCGGGCGGCCCAGCAAGGGCCGAGCGCAGCTGTCGCAGCTATCTGGTTGATCCTGCCAGTAGTGATATGCTTGTCTCAAAGATTAAGCCATGCAGGTGCAAGTACGAGTTCTCGTAAAGCGAAACTGCGAATGGCTCATTAAATCAGTCTTGGTTTATTTGGTCTCGTAAGCGAAGTGGATAACTGTGGTAATTCTAGAGCTAATACATGCATTAAGCGCCGACTTCGGGAGGCGCGCTTTTATCAGATCAAAACCGACCGGGTTCGTCCTGTGACGTTTGATGACTCTGGATAACCACGCGGATCGTACGGTCTCTGCACCGACGACGTATCATTCAAGTGTCTGCCCTATCAACTGTCGAAGGTACGCTACGTGCCTACCTTTGTGATAACGGGTAACGGGGAATCAGGGTTCGATTCCGGAGAGGGAGCCTGAGAAACGGCTACCACATCCAAGGAAGGCAGCAGGCGCGCAAATTACCCATTCCCGACACGGGGAGGTAGTGACGAAAAATAACAATACAGGACTCTAACGAGGCCCTGTAATTGGAATGAGTACATCCTAAAACTCTTAACGAGTATCCATTGGAGGGCAAGTCTGGTGCCAGCAGCCGCGGTAATTCCAGCTCCAACAGTGTATGCTAAAGTTGTTGCGGTTGAAAAGCTCGTAGTTGGATTTTGGGCGAGCGCCGCCGGTCCGTCGCAAGGCGTGTCACTGGTTGCGTTCGCCTCACCTTCGGTTCTCCGTCGGTGCTCTTGACTGAGTGTCGGCGGTGGCCGATAAGTTTACTTTGAAAAAATTAGAGTGTTCAAAGCAGGCTGTTCGCCTGCATAGTGTTGCATGGAATAATGGAATAGGACCTCGGTTCTATTTTGTTGGTTTTCGGAGCACGAGGTAATGATTAAGAGGGACAGACGGGGGCGTCCGTACTCTGCCGTTAGAGGTGAAATTCTTGGATCGGCGGAAGACGAACTACTGCGAAAGCATTCGCCAAGAATGTTTTCTTTAATCAAGAGCGAAAGTCAGAGGTTCGAAGACGATCAGATACCGTCCTAGTTCTGACTATAAACGATGCCAACTAGCGATCGGGAGGCGTTACCATGACGACCTTTCCGGCAGCTTCCGGGAAACCAAAGTCTTTGGGTTCCGGGGGAAGAATGGTTGCAAAGCTGAAACTTAAAGGAATTGACGGAAGGGCACCACCAGGAGTGGAGCCTGCGGCTTAATTTGACTCAACACGGGGAAACTCACCCGGCCCGGACACAGGTAGGATTGACAGATTGAGAGCTCTTTCTTGATTCTGTGGGTGGTGGTGCATGGCCGTTCTTAGTTGGTGGAGCGATTTGTCTGGTTAATTCCGATAACGAACGAGACTCTGGCATGCTAAATAGTTACGCGACCTTCTCGGTCGGCGTCTAACTTCTTAGAGGGACTAGTGGCGTTTAGCCACACGAGATTGAGCAATAACAGGTCTGTGATGCCCTTAGATGTCCGGGGCCGCACGCGCGCTACACTGAGTGAAGCAGCGAGTGTCTAACCTAGGCCGAAAGGTCCGGGTAACCCGTTGAACCTCATTCGTGATTGGGATAGGGACTTGCAATTGTTTCCCTTGAACGAGGAATTCCCAGTAAGCGCAAGTCATCAACTTGCGTTGATTACGTCCCTGCCCTTTGTACACACCGCCCGTCGCTACTACCGATTGAATGGTTTAGTGAGATCCTTGGATCGGCCCCGTCGCGGCTGGCAACGGCCGCGTCGGCGTATCGAGAAGACGATCAAACTTGATCATTTAGAGGAAGTAAAAGTCGTAACAAGGTTTCCGTAGGTGAACCTGCGGAAGGATCATTACCGAAAGTGGTGGTAGGCCCCGGCCGACCGCGCACTTAATTGTCTTTGGGTGCCGCCGAGAGGGCGGCCGTCAATCGGGGTTCCGCCCCGTGCGACACGCGTAACACGTTGGCATAGCAAGGCAGCCGAGTGCGATGGTGGCTTCTGGGCACCGCGCTCGATGTGCCGCCGGCCCAGCCCGGCGGTCGCTCGGCGCCGTTTGTTGGTGTTTTTGTGCAGTTGTTGTCGGTGGTGGTTTTGTGGTCGATCCCACAGTGTGACGTCCGCGCGCTTCGGCGCCGGGCGAAACGTCGAGGACGACTCTTAACGGTGGATCACTCGGCTCGCGAGTCGATGAAGGACGCAGCCAAGTGCGAGAAGTAATGTTAATTGCAGAACACATTGAACGTCGACCTTCTGAACGCGAATTGCGGTCTCGGGTCAATCCCGGGACCGCGTCTGCCTCAGGGTCGCGTTCGTCCTCACCCGAGGGCCGTCGCCTGGCCTCTGCGAAGACGGCCGGGCGTCGCCCCAAGTTGAAGCGGTCGCCGAGCTTTCTCGGCGCGACCGCGTGTCCCGTACACCGCCGGCCCCTCGACGTGTTCAACTACGTTCGAGGGGCGGGTCCAGGTCGGTCGGTCCGGTCACGAGATCAAGACCGACCGTGGGCCAAGGCGGCGACGGTACGCGCTCGGTCGGCGCCGGCGGCGACGACTTGCGATGCCAGCGGGCCGTGTAAGAAGCGGCCCGCTTGACACATACGACCTGAGTTCAGGCGAGAGCACCCGCTGAATTTAAG
>NC_135254.1:22192112-22197112 GCF_964204865.1 Styela clava
GCCGGCATCGGCGTCGAAAGAAGCCGAGCCGAAAAAAGTTAAAGTACAAACGTGCAAGCATACTAACCTAACCCTAGGTAAGGCATGTCAGAGCGAAAGACAGTAAACTCGAATGAGCCAAGAAATAGCGGTGCGGGGCCGGTCGGAGCGCACCCTTTTCTCGGTGGCTGGCGGGCGAGAGAGTGCTGCGTCGCCGGCATCGGCGTCGAAAGAAGCCGAGCCGAAAAAAGTTAAAGTACAAACGTGCAAGCATACTAACCTAACCCTAGGTAAGGCATGTCAGAGCGAAAGACAGTAATTTCGAATGAGCCAAGAAAGAGCGGTGCGGGGCCGGTCGGAGCGCACCCTTTTCTCGGTGGCTGGCGGGCGAGAGAGTGCTGCGTCGCCGGCATCGGCGTCGAAAGAAGCCGAGCCAAAAAAAGTTAAAGTACAAACGTGCAAGCATACTAACCTAACCCTAGGTAAGGCATGTCAGAGCGAAAGACAGTAATTTCGAATGAGCCAAGAAAGAGCGGTGCGGGGCCGGTCGGAGCGCACCCTTTTCTCGGTGGCTGGCGGGCGAGAGAGTGCTGCGTCGCCGGCATCGGCGTCGAAAGAAGCCGAGCCAAAAAAAGTTAAAGTACAAACGTGCAAGCATACTAACCTAGCCCTAGGTAAGGCATGTCAGAGCGAAAGACAGTAAACTCGAATGAGCCAAGAAAGAGCGGTGCGGGGCCGGTCGGAGCGCACCCTTTTCTCGGTGGCTGGCGGGCGAGAGAGTGCTGCGTCGCCGGCATCGGCGTCGAAAGAAGCCGAGCCAAAAAAAGTTAAAGTACAAACGTGCAAGCATACTAACCTAACCCTAGGTAAGGCATGTCAGAGCGAAAGACAGTAAACTCGAATGAGCCAAGAAAGAGCGGTGCGGGGCCGGTCGGAGCGCACCCTTTTCTCGGTGGCTGGCGGGCGAGAGAGTGCTGCGTCGCCGGCATCGGCGTCGAAAGAAGCCGAGCCGAAAAAAGTTAAAGTACAAAGGTGCAAGCATACTAACCTAGCCCTAGGTAAGGCATGTCAGAGCGAAAGACAGTAATTTCGAATGAGCCAAGAAAGAGCGGTGCGGGGCCGGTCGGAGCGCACCCTTTTCTCGGTGGCTGGCGGGCGAGAGAGTGCTGCGTCGCCGGCATCGGCGTCGAAAGAAGCCGAGCCGAAAAAAGTTAAAGTACAAACGTGCAAGCATACTAACCTAACCCTAGGTAAGGCATGTCAGAGCGAAAGACAGTAAACTCGAATGAGCCAAGAAAGAGCGGTGCGGGGCCGGTCGGAGCGCACCCTTTTCTCGGTGGCTGGCGGGCGAGAGAGTGCTGCGTCGCCGGCATCGGCGTCGAAAGAAGCCGAGCCGAAAAAAGTTAAAGTACAAACGTGCAAGCATACTAACCTAACCCTAGGTAAGGCATGTCAGAGCGAAAGACAGTAATTTCGAATGAGCCAAGAAAGAGCGGTGCGGGGCCGGTCGGAGCGCACCCTTTTCTCGGTGGCTGGCGGGCGAGAGAGTGCTGCGTCGCCGGCATCGGCGTCGAAAGAAGCCGAGCCAAAAAAAGTTAAAGTACAAACGTGCAAGCATACTAACCTAACCCTAGGTAAGGCATGTCAGAGCGAAAGACAGTAAACTCGAATGAGCCATAAAAGAGCGGTGCGGGGCCGGTCGGAGCGCACCCTTTTCTCGGTGGCTGGCGGGCGAGAGAGTGCTGCGTCGCCGGCATCGGCGTCGAAAGAAGCCGAGCCGAAAAAAGTTAAAGTACAAACGTGCAAGCATACTAACCTAACCCTAGGTAAGGCATGTCAGAGCGAAAGACAGTAATTTCGAATGAGCCAAGAAAGAGCGGTGCGGGGCCGGTCGGAGCGCACCCTTTTCTCGGTGGCTGGCGGGCGAGAGAGTGCTGCGTCGCCGGCATCGGCGTCGAAAGAAGCCGAGCCGAAAAAAGTTAAAGTACAAACGCGATGCTAATGAGCGAGCCGTTGTCTCGACTAATATGTAGGGGGCGTTCGATCGAGCGTCTGGCTTGAGCGCTTGTCGGCCTAGCAGAACGGTCGCATTGTTATGCCCGGGTTTTAGGCACCGCTGCAGGCGGCCGGCAGAGCTCTTGTTTGTGCGAAACTGAATGGATCGAGCCCGAGAGAGGGCGAGCAAAGAAAAAACGCAAATCGCTCCGCCTGGCACTGCCGGCGAGAGCGTGGACGTCGCGGCCAGCGACTGTCGAAGCTGAGTACGGCCGCAGGCGATCGCCTCGGTCTTAAACGAATGCGACGAGCACGCGCCGGGCGGCCCAGCAAGGGCCGAGCGCAGCTGTCGCAGCTATCTGGTTGATCCTGCCAGTAGTGATATGCTTGTCTCAAAGATTAAGCCATGCAGGTGCAAGTACGAGTTCTCGTAAAGCGAAACTGCGAATGGCTCATTAAATCAGTCTTGGTTTATTTGGTCTCGTAAGCGAAGTGGATAACTGTGGTAATTCTAGAGCTAATACATGCATTAAGCGCCGACTTCGGGAGGCGCGCTTTTATCAGATCAAAACCGACCGGGTTCGTCCTGTGACGTTTGATGACTCTGGATAACCACGCGGATCGTACGGTCTCTGCACCGACGACGTATCATTCAAGTGTCTGCCCTATCAACTGTCGAAGGTACGCTACGTGCCTACCTTTGTGATAACGGGTAACGGGGAATCAGGGTTCGATTCCGGAGAGGGAGCCTGAGAAACGGCTACCACATCCAAGGAAGGCAGCAGGCGCGCAAATTACCCATTCCCGACACGGGGAGGTAGTGACGAAAAATAACAATACAGGACTCTAACGAGGCCCTGTAATTGGAATGAGTACATCCTAAAACTCTTAACGAGTATCCATTGGAGGGCAAGTCTGGTGCCAGCAGCCGCGGTAATTCCAGCTCCAACAGTGTATGCTAAAGTTGTTGCGGTTGAAAAGCTCGTAGGTGGATTTTGGGCGAGCGCCGCCGGTCCGTCGCAAGGCGTGTCACTGGTTGCGTTCGTCTCACCTTCGGTTCTCCGTCGGTGCTCTTGACTGAGTGTCGGCGGTGGCCGATAAGTTTACTTTGAAAAAATTAGAGTGTTCAAAGCAGCCTGTTCGCCTGCATAGTGTTGCATGGAATAATGGAATAGGACCTCGGTTCTATTTTGTTGGTTTTCGGAGCACGAGGTAATGATTAAGAGGGACAGACGGGGGCGTCCGTACTCTGCCGTTAGAGGTGAAATTCTTTGATCGGCGGAAGACGAACTACTGCGAAAGCATTCGCCAAGAATGTTTTCTTTAATCAAGAGCGAAAGTCAGAGGTTCGAAGACGATCAGATACCGTCCTAGTTCTGACTATAAACGATGCCAACTAGCGATCGGGAGGCGTTACCATGACGACCTTTCCGGCAGCTTCCGGGAAACCAAAGTCTTTGGGTTCCGGGGGAAGAATGGTTGCAAAGCTGAAACTTAAAGGAATTGACGGAAGGGCACCACCAGGAGTGGAGCCTGCGGCTTAATTTGACTCAACACGGGGAAACTCACCCGGCCCGGACACAGGTAGGATTGACAGATTGAGAGCTCTTTCTTGATTCTGTGGGTGGTGGTGCATGGCCGTTCTTAGTTGGTGGAGCGATTTGTCTGGTTAATTCCGATAACGAACGAGACTCTGGCATGCTAAATAGTTACGCGACCTTCTCGGTCGGCGTCTAACTTCTTAGAGGGACTAGTGGCGTTTAGCCACACGAGATTGAGCAATAACAGGTCTGTGATGCCCTTAGATGTCCGGGGCCGCACGCGCGCTACACTGAGTGAAGCAGCGAGTGTCTAACCTAGGCCGAAAGGTCCGGGTAACCCGTTGAACCTCATTCGTGATTGGGATAGGGACTTGCAATTGTTTCCCTTGAACGAGGAATTCCCAGTAAGCGCAAGTCATCAACTTGCGTTGATTACGTCCCTGCCCTTTGTACACACCGCCCGTCGCTACTACCGATTGAATGGTTTAGTGAGATCCTTGGATCGGCCCCGTCGCGGCTGGCAACGGCCGCGTCGGCGTGTCGAGAAGACGATCAAACTTGATCATTTAGAGGAAGTAAAAGTCGTAACAAGGTTTCCGTAGGTGAACCTGCGGAAGGATCATTACCGAAAGTGGTGGTAGGCCCCGGCCGACCGCGCACTTAATTGTCTTTGGGTGCCGCCGAGAGGGCGGCCGTCAATCGGGGTTCCGCCCCGTGCGACACGCGTAACACGTTGGCATAGCAAGGCAGCCGAGTGCGATGGTGGCTTCTGGGCACCGCGCTCGATGTGCCGCCGGCCCAGCCCGGCGGTCGCTCGGCGCCGTTTGTTGGTGTTTTTGTGCAGTTGTTGTCGGTGGTGGTTTTGTGGTCGATCCCACAGTGTGACGTCCGCGCGCTTCGGCGCCGGGCGAAACGTCGAGGACGACTCTTAACGGTGGATCACTCGGCTCGCGAGTCGATGAAGGACGCAGCCAAGTGCGAGAAGTAATGTTAATTGCAGAACACATTGAACGTCGACCTTCTGAACGCGAATTGCGGTCTCGGGTCAATCCCGGGACCGCGTCTGCCTCAGGGTCGCGTTCGTCCTCACCCGAGGGCCGTCGCCTGACCTCTGCGAAGACGGCCGGGCGTCGCCCCAAGTTGAAGCGGTCGCCGAGCTTTCTCGGCGCGACCGCGTGTCCCGTACACCGCCGGCCCCTCGACGTGTTCAACTACGTTCGAGGGGCGGGTCCAGGTCGGTCGGTCCGGTCACGAGATCAAGACCGACCGTGGGCCAAGGCGGCGACGGTACGCGCTCGGTCGGCGCCGGCGGCGACGACTTGCGATGCCAGCGGGCCGTGTAAGAAGCGGCCCGCTTGACACATACGACCTGAGTTCAGGCGAGAGCACCCGCTGAATTTAAGCATATTATTAAGCGGAGGAAAAGAAACCAACAGGGATTCCCTGAGTAACGGCGAGTGAACCGGGAAGAGTCCAGCGTCGAAT
>NC_135254.1:22202112-22204612 GCF_964204865.1 Styela clava
CATGTCAGAGCGAAAGACAGTAATTTCGAATGAGCCAAGAAAGAGCGGTGCGGGGCCGGTCGGAGCGCACCCTTTTCTCGGTGGCTGGCGGGCGAGAGAGTGCTGCGTCGCCGGCATCGGCGTCGAAAGAAGCCGAGCCAAAAAAAGTTAAAGTACAAACGTGCAAGCATACTAACCTAGCCCTAGGTAAGGCATGTCAGAGCGAAAGACAGTAAACTCGAATGAGCCAAGAAAGAGCGGTGCGGGGCCGGTCGGAGCGCACCCTTTTCTCGGTGGCTGGCGGGCGAGAGAGTGCTGCGTCGCCGGCATCGGCGTCGAAAGAAGGCGAGCCAAAAAAAGTTAAAGTACAAACGTGCAAGCATACTAACCTAACCCTAGGTAAGGCATGTCAGAGCGAAAGACAGTAAACTCGAATGAGCCAAGAAAGAGCGGTGCGGGGCCGGTCGGAGCGCACCCTTTTCTCGGTGGCTGGCGGGCGAGAGAGTGCTGCGTCGCCGGCATCGGCGTCGAAAGAAGCCGAGCCTAAAAAAGTTAAAGTACAAACGTGCAAGCATACTAACCTAACCCTAGGTAAGGCATGTCAGAGCGAAAGACAGTAAACTCGAATGAGCCAAGAAAGAGCGGTGCGGGGCCGGTCGGAGCGCACCCTTTTCTCGGTGGCTGGCGGGCGAGAGAGTGCTGCGTCGCCGGCATCGGCGTCGAAAGAAGCCGAGCCGAAAAAAGTTAAAGTACAAACGTGCAAGCATACTAACCTAACCCTAGGTAAGGCATGTCAGAGCGAAAGACAGTAATTTCGAATGAGCCAAGAAAGAGCGGTGCGGGGCCGGTCGGAGCGCACCCTTTTCTCGGTGGCTGGCGGGCGAGAGAGTGCTGCGTCGCCGGCATCGGCGTCGAAAGAAGCCGAGCCAAAAAAAGTTAAAGTACAAACGTGCAAGCATACTAACCTAACCCTAGGTAAGGCATGTCAGAGCGAAAGACAGTAAACTCGAATGAGCCATGAAAGAGCGGTGCGGGGCCGGTCGGAGCGCACCCTTTTCTCGGTGGCTGGCGGGCGAGAGAGTGCTGCGTCGCCGGCATCGGCGTCGAAAGAAGCCGAGCCGAAAAAAGTTAAAGTACAAACGTGCAAGCATACTAACCTAACCCTAGGTAAGGCATGTCAGAGCGAAAGACAGTAATTTCGAATGAGCCAAGAAAGAGCGGTGCGGGGCCGGTCGGAGCGCACCCTTTTCTCGGTGGCTGGCGGGCCAGAGAGTGCTGCGTCGCCGGCATCGGCGTCGAAAGAAGCCGAGCCGAAAAAAGTTAAAGTACAAACGTGCAAGCATACTAACCTAACCCTAGGTAAGGCATGTCAGAGCGAAAGACAGTAAACTCGAATGAGCCATGAAAGAGCGGTGCGGGGCCGGTCGGAGCGCACCCTTTTCTCGGTGGCTGGCGGGCGAGAGAGTGCTGCGTCGCCAGCATCGGCGTCGAAAGAAGCCGAGCCGAAAAAAGTTAAAGTACAAACGTGCAAGCATACTAACCTAACCCTAGGTAAGGCATGTCAGAGCGAAAGACAGTAATTTCGAATGAGCCAAGAAAGAGCGGTGCGGGGCCGGTCGGAGCGCACCCTTTTCTCGGTGGCTGGCGGGCGAGAGAGTGCTGCGTCGCCGGCATCGGCGTCGAAAGAAGCCGAGCCGAAAAAAGTTAAAGTACAAACGCGATGCTAATGAGCGAGCCGTTGTCTCGACTAATATGTAGGGGGCGTTCGATCGAGCGTCTGGCTTGAGCGCTTGTCGGCCTAGCAGAACGGTCGCATTGTTATGCCCGGGTTTTAGGCACCGCTGCAGGCGGCCGGCAGAGCTCTTGTTTGTGCGAAACTGAATGGATCGAGCCCGAGAGAGGGCGAGCAAAGAAAAAACGCAAATCGCTCCGCCTGGCACTGCCGGCGAGAGCGTGGACGTCGCGGCCAGCGACTGTCGAAGCTGAGTACGGCCGCAGGCGATCGCCTCGGTCTTAAACGAATGCGACGAGCACGCGCCGGGCGGCCCAGCAAGGGCCGAGCGCAGCTGTCGCAGCTATCTGGTTGATCCTGCCAGTAGTGATATGCTTGTCTCAAAGATTAAGCCATGCAGGTGCAAGTACGAGTTCTCGTAAAGCGAAACTGCGAATGGCTCATTAAATCAGTCTTGGTTTATTTGGTCTCGTAAGCGAAGTGGATAACTGTGGTAATTCTAGAGCTAATACATGCATTAAGCGCCGACTTCGGGAGGCGCGCTTTTATCAGATCAAAACCGACCGGGTTCGTCCTGTGACGTTTGATGACTCTGGATAACCACGCGGATCGTACGGTCTCTGCACCGACGACGTATCATTCAAGTGTCTGCCCTATCAACTGTCGAAGGTACGCTACGTGCCTACCTTTGTGATAACGGGTAACGGGGAATCAGGGTTCGATTCCGGAGAGGGAGCCTGAGAAACGGCTAGCACATCCAAGGAAGGCAGCAGGCGCGCAAATTACCCA
>NC_135254.1:22212112-22217112 GCF_964204865.1 Styela clava
GCTGGCGGGCGAGAGAGTGCTGCGTCGCCGGCATCGGCGTCGAAAGAAGCCGAGCCAAAAAAAGTTAAAGTACAAACGTGCAAGCATACTAACCTAGCCCTAGGTAAGGCATGTCAGAGCGAAAGACAGTAAACTCGAATGAGCCAAGAAAGAGCGGTGCGGGGCCGGTCGGAGCGCACCCTTTTCTCGGTGGCTGGCGGGCGAGAGAGTGCTGCGTCGCCGGCATCGGCGTCGAAAGAAGCCGAGCCGAAAAAAGTTAAAGTACAAACGTGCAAGCATACTAACCTAACCCTAGGTAAGGCATGTCAGAGCGAAAGACAGTAATTTCGAATGAGCCAGGAAAGAGCGGTGCGGGGCCGGTCGGAGCGCACCCTTTTCTCGGTGGCTGGCGGGCGAGAGAGTGCTGCGTCGCCGGCATCGGCGTCGAAAAAAGCCGAGCCGAAAAAAGTTAAAGTACAAACGTGCAAGCATACTAACCTAACCCTAGGTAAGGCATGTCAGAGCGAAAGACAGTAAACTCGAATGAGCCAAGAAAGAGCGGCGTACGGTGCGGGGCCGGTCGGAGTGCACCCTTTTCTCGGTGGCTGGCGGGCGAGAGAGTGCTGCGTCGCCGGCATCGGCGTCGAAAGAAGCCGAGCCAAAAAAAGTTAAAGTACAAACGTGCAAGCATACTAACCTAGCCCTAGGTAAGGCATGTCAGAGCGAAAGACAGTAATTTCGAATGAGCCAAGAAAGAGCGGTGCGGGGCCGGTCGGAGCGCACCCTTTTCTCGGTGGCTGGCGGGCGAGAGAGTGCTGCGTCGCCGGCATCGGCGTCGAAAGAAGCCGAGCAAGTTAAAGTACAAACGTGCAAGCATACTAACCTAACCCTAGGTAAGGCATGTCAGAGCGAAAGACAGTAAACTCGAATGAGCCAAGAAAGAGCGGTGCGGGGCCGGTCGGAGCGCACCCTTTTCTCGGTGGCTGGCGGGCGAGAGAGTGCTGCGTCGCCGGCATCGGCGTCGAAAGAAGCCGAGCCGAAAAAAGTTAAAGTACAAACGTGCAAGCATACTAACCTAACCCTAGGTAAGGCTTGTCAGAGCGAAAGACAGTAATTTCGAATGAGCCAAGAAAGAGCGGTGCGGGGCCGGTCGGAGCGCACCCTTTTCTCGGTGGCTGGCGGGCGAGAGAGTGCTGCGTCGCCGGCATGGGCGTCGAAAGAAGCCGAGCCGAAAAAAGTTAAAGTACAAACGTGCAAGCATACTAACCTAGCCCTAGGTAAGGCATGTCAGAGCGAAAGACAGTAATTTCGAATGAGCCAAGAAAGAGCGGTGCGGGGCCGGTCGGAGCGCACCCTTTTCTCGGTGGCTGGCGGGCGAGAGAGTGCTGCGTCGCCGGCATCGGCGTCGAAAGAAGCCGAGCCAAAAAAAGTTAAAGTACAAACGTGCAAGCATACTAACCTAGCCCTAGATAAGGCATGTCAGAGCGAAAGACAGTAAACTCGAATGAGCCAAGAAAGAGCGGTGCGGGGCCGGTCGGAGCGCACCCTTTTCTCGGTGGCTGGCGGGCGAGAGAGTGCTGCGTCGCCGGCATCGGCGTCGAAAGAAGCCGAGCCAAAAAAAGTTAAAGTACAAACGTGCAAGCATACTAACCTAACCCTAGGTAAGGCATGTCAGAGCGAAAGACAGTAAACTCGAATGAGCCAAGAAAGAGCGGTGCGGGGCCGGTCGGAGCGCACCCTTTTCTCGGTGGCTGGCGGGCGAGAGAGTGCTGCGTCGCCGGCATCGGCGTCGAAAGAAGCCGAGCCGAAAAAAGTTAAAGTACAAACGTGCTAGCATACTAACCTAGCCCTAGGTAAGGCATGTCAGAGCGAAAGACAGTAATTTCGAATGAGCAAAGAAAGAGCGGTGCGGGGCCGGTCGGAGCGCACCCTTTTCTCGGTGGCTGGCGGGCGAGAGAGTGCTGCGTCGCCGGCATCGGCGTCGAAAGAAGCCGAGCCGAAAAAAGTTAAAGTACAAACGTGCAAGCATACTAACCTAACCCTAGGTAAGGCATGTCAGAGCGAAAGACAGTAAACTCGAATGAGCCAAGAAAGAGCGGTGCGGGGCCGGTCGGAGCGCACCCTTTTCTCGGTGGCTGGCGGGCGAGAGAGTGCTGCGTCGCCGGCATCGGCGTCGAAAGAAGCCGAGCCGAAAAAAGTTAAAGTACAAACGTGCAAGCATACTAACCTAACCCTAGGTAAGGCATGTCAGAGCGAAAGACAGTAATTTCGAATGAGCCAAGAAAGAGCGGTGCGGGGCCGGTCGGAGCGCACCCTTTTCTCGGTGGCTGGCGGGCGAGAGAGTGCTGCGTCGCCGGCATCGGCGTCGAAAGAAGCCGAGCCAAAAAAAGTTAAAGTACAAACGTGCAAGCATACTAACCTAACCCTAGGTAAGGCATGTCAGAGCGAAAGACAGTAAACTCGAATGAGCCATGAAAGAGCGGTGCGGGGCCGGTCGGAGCGCACCCTTTTCTCGGTGGCTGGCGGGCGAGAGAGTGCTGCGTCGCCGGCATCGGCGTCGAAAGAAGCCGCGCCGAAAAAAGTTAAAGTACAAACGTGCAAGCATACTAACCTAACCCTAGGTAAGGCATGTCAGAGCGAAAGACAGTAATTTCGAATGAGCCAAGAAAGAGCGGTGCGGGGCCGGTCGGAGCGCACCCTTTTCTCGGTGGCTGGCGGGCGAGAGAGTGCTGCGTCGCCGGCATCGGCGTCGAAAGAAGCCGAGCCGAAAAAAGTTAAAGTACAAACGCGATGCTAATGAGCGAGCCGTTGTCTCGACTAATATGTAGGGGGCGTTCGATCGAGCGTCTGGCTTGAGCGCTTGTCGGCCTAGCAGAACGGTCGCATTGTTATGCCCGGGTTTTAGGCACCGCTGCAGGCGGCCGGCAGAGCTCTTGTTTGTGCGAAACTGAATGGATCGAGCCCGAGAGAGGGCGAGCAAAGAAAAAACGCAAATCGCTCCGCCTGGCACTGCCGGCGAGAGCGTGGACGTCGCGGCCAGCGACTGTCGAAGCTGAGTACGGCCGCAGGCGATCGCCTCGGTCTTAAACGAATGCGACGAGCACGCGCCGGGCGGCCCAGCAAGGGCCGAGCGCAGCTGTCGCAGCTATCTGGTTGATCCTGCCAGTAGTGATATGCTTGTCTCAAAGATTAAGCCATGCAGGTGCAAGTACGAGTTCTCGTAAAGCGAAACTGCGAATGGCTCATTAAATCAGTCTTGGTTTATTTGGTCTCGTAAGCGAAGTGGATAACTGTGGTAATTCTAGAGCTAATACATGCATTAAGCGCCGACTTCGGGAGGCGCGCTTTTATCAGATCAAAACCGACCGGGTTCGTCCTGTGACGTTTGATGACTCTGGATAACCACGCGGATCGTACGGTCTCTGCACCGACGACGTATCATTCAAGTGTCTGCCCTATCAACTGTCGAAGGTACGCTACGTGCCTACCTTTGTGATAACGGGTAACGGGGAATCAGGGTTCGATTCCGGAGAGGGAGCCTGAGAAACGGCTACCACATCCAAGGAAGGCAGCAGACGCGCAAATTACCCATTCCCGACACGGGGAGGTAGTGACGAAAAATAACAATACAGGACTCTAACGAGGCCCTGTAATTGGAATGAGTACATCCTAAAACTCTTAACGAGTATCCATTGGAGGGCAAGTCTGGTGCCAGCAGCCGCGGTAATTCCAGCTCCAACAGTGTATGCTAAAGTTGTTGCGGTTGAAAAGCTCGTAGTTGGATTTTGGGCGAGCGCCGCCGGTCCGTCGCAAGGCGTGTCACTGGTTGCGTTCGCCTCACCTTCGGTTCTCCGTCGGTGCTCTTGACTGAGTGTCGGCGGTGGCCGATAAGTTTACTTTGAAAAAATTAGAGTGTTCAAAGCAGGCTGTTCGCCTGCATAGTGTTGCATGAAATAATGGAATAGGACCTCGGTTCTATTTTGTTGGTTTTCGGAGCACGAGGTAATGATTAAGAGGGACAGACGGGGGCGTCCGTACTCTGCCGTTAGAGGTGAAATTCTTGGATCGGCGGAAGACGAACTACTGCGAAAGCATTCGCCAAGAATGTTTTCTTTAATCAAGAGAGAAAGTCAGAGGTTCGAAGACGATCAGATACCGTCCTAGTTCTGACTATAAACGATGCCAACTAGCGATCGGGAGGCGTTACCATGACGACCTTTCCGGCAGCTTCCGGGAAACCAAAGTCTTTGGGTTCCGGGGGAAGTATGGTTGCAAAGCTGAAACTTAAAGGAATTGACGGAAGGGCACCACCAGGAGTGGAGCCTGCGGCTTAATTTGACTCAACACGGGGAAACTCACCCGGCCCGGACACAGGTAGGATTGACAGATTGAGAGCTCTTTCTTGATTCTGTGGGTGGTGGTGCATGGCCGTTCTTAGTTGGTGGAGCGATTTGTCTGGTTAATTCCGATAACGAACGAGACTCTGGCATGCTAAATAGTTACGCGACCTTCTCGGTCGGCGTCTAACTTCTTAGAGGGACTAGTGGCGTTTAGCCACACGAGATTGAGCAATAACAGGTCTGTGATGCCCTTAGATGTCCGGGGCCGCACGCGCGCTACACTGAGTGAAGCAGCGAGTGTCTAACCTAGGCCGAAAGGTCCGGGTAACCCGTTGAACCTCATTCGTGATTGGGATAGGGACTTGCAATTGTTTCCCTTGAACGAGGAATTCCCAGTAAGCGCAAGTCATCAACTTGCGTTGATTACGTCCCTGCCCTTTGTACACACCGCCCGTCGCTACTACCGATTGAATGGTTTAGTGAGATCCTTGGATCGGCCCCGTCGCGGCTGGCAACGGCCGCGTCGGCGTGTCGAGAAGACGATCAAACTTGATCATTTAGAGGAAGTAAAAGTCGTAACAAGGTTTCCGTAGGTGAACCTGCGGAAGGATCATTACCGAAAGTGGTGGTAGGCCCCGGCCGACCGCGCACTTAATTGTCTTTGGGTGCCGCCGAGAGGGC
>NC_135254.1:22224612-22227112 GCF_964204865.1 Styela clava
ACTAACCTAACCCTAGGTAAGGCATGTCAGAGCGAAAGACAGTAAACTCGAATGAGCCATGAAAGAGCGGTGCGGGGCCGGTCGGAGCGCACCCTTTTCTCGGTGGCTGGCGGGCGAGAGAGTGCTGCGTCGCCGGAATCGGCGTCGAAAGAAGCCGAGCCGAAAAAAGTTAAAGTACAAACGTGCAAGCATACTAACCTAACCCTAGGTAAGGCATGTCAGAGCGAAAGACAGTAATTTCGAATGAGCCAAGAAAGAGCGGTGCGGGGCCGGTCGGAGCGCACCCTTTTCTCGGTGGCTGGCGGGCGAGAGAGTGCTGCGTCGCCGGCATCGGCGTCGAAAGAAGCCGAGCCGAAAAAAGTTAAAGTACAAACGCGATGCTAATGAGCGAGCCGTTGTCTCGACTAATATGTAGGGGGCGTTCGATCGAGCGTCTGGCTTGAGCGCTTGTCGGCCTAGCAGAACGGTCGCATTGTTATGCCCGGGTTTTAGGCACCGCTGCAGGCGGCCGGCAGAGCTCTTGTTTGTGCGAAACTGAATGGATCGAGCCCGAGAGAGGGCGAGCAAAGAAAAAACGCAAATCGCTCCGCCTGGCACTGCCGGCGAGAGCGTGGACGTCGCGGCCAGCGACTGTCGAAGCTGAGTACGGCCGCAGGCGATCGCCTCGGTCTTAAACGAATGCGACGAGCACGCGCCGGGCGGCCCAGCAAGGGCCGAGCGCAGCTGTCGCAGCTATCTGGTTGATCCTGCCAGTAGTGATATGCTTGTCTCAAAGATTAAGCCATGCAGGTGCAAGTACGAGTTCTCGTAAAGCGAAACTGCGAATGGCTCATTAAATCAGTCTTGGTTTATTTGGTCTCGTAAGCGAAGTGGATAACTGTGGTAATTCTAGAGCTAATACATGCATTAAGCGCCGACTTCGGGAGGCGCGCTTTTATCAGATCAAAACCGACCGGGTTCGTCCTGTGACGTTTGATGACTCTGGATAACCACGCGGATCGTACGGTCTCTGCACCGACGACGTATCATTCAAGTGTCTGCCCTATCAACTGTCGAAGGTACGCTACGTGCCTACCTTTGTGATAACGGGTAACGGGGAATCAGGGTTCGATTCCGGAGAGGGAGCCTGAGAAACGGCTACCACATCCAAGGAAGGCAGCAGGCGCGCAAATTACCCATTCCCGACACGGGGAGGTAGTGACGAAAAATAACAATACAGGACTCTAACGAGGCCCTGTAATTGGAATGAGTACATCCTAAAACTCTTAACGAGTATCCATTGGAGGGCAAGTCTGGTGCCAGCAGCCGCGGTAATTCCAGCTCCAACAGTGTATGCTAAAGTTGTTGCGGTTGAAAAGCTCGTAGTTGGATTTTGGGCGAGCGCCGCCGGTCCGTCGCAAGGCGTGTCACTGGTTGCGTTCGCCTCACCTTCGGTTCTCCGTCGGTGCTCTTGACTGAGTGTCGGCGGTGGCCGATAAGTTTATTTTGAAAAAATTAGAGTGTTCAAAGCAGGCTGTTCGCCTGCATAGTGTTGCATGGAATAATGGAATAGGACCTCGGTTCTATTTTGTTGGTTTTCGGAGCACGAGGTAATGATTAAGAGGGACAGACGGGGGCGTCCGTACTCTGCCGTTAGAGGTGAAATTCTTGGATCGGCGGAAGACGAACTACTGCGAAAGCATTCGCCAAGAATGTTTTCTTTAATCAAGAGCGAAAGTCAGAGGTTCGAAGACGATCAGATACCGTCATAGTTCTGACTATAAACGATGCCAACTAGCGATCGGGAGGCGTTACCATGACGACCTTTCCGGCAGCTTCCGGGAAACCAAAGTCTTTGGGTTCCGGGGGAAGTATGGTTGCAAAGCTGAAACTTAAAGGAATTGACGGAAGGGCACCACCAGGAGTGGAGCCTGCGGCTTAATTTGACTCAACACGGGGAAACTCACCCGGCCCGGACACAGGTAGGATTGACAGATTGAGAGCTCTTTCTTGATTCTGTGGGTGGTGGTGCATGGCCGTTCTTAGTTGGTGGAGCGATTTGTCTGGTTAATTCCGATAACGAACGAGACTCTGGCATGCTAAATAGTTACGCGACCTTCTCGGTCGGCGTCTAACTTCTTAGAGGGACTAGTGGCGTTTAGCCACACGAGATTGAGCAATAACAGGTCTGTGATGCCCTTAGATGTCCGGGGCCGCACGCGCGCTACACTGAGTGAAGCAGCGAGTGTCTAACCTAGGCCGAAAGGTCCGGGTAACCCGTTGAACCTCATTCGTGATTGGGATAGGGACTTGCAATTGTTTCCCTTGAACGAGGAATTCCCAGTAAGCGCAAGTCATCAACTTGCGTTGATTACGTCCCTGCCCTTTGTACACACCGCCCGTCGCTACTACCGATTGAATGGTTTAGTGAGATCCTTGGATCGGCCCCGTCGCGGCTGGCAACGGCCGCGTCGGCGTGTCGAGAAGACGATCAAACTTGATCATTTAGAGGAAGTAAAAG
>NC_135254.1:22232112-22234612 GCF_964204865.1 Styela clava
GCACCCTTTTCTCGGTGGCTGGCGGGCGAGAGAGTGCTGCGTCGCCGGCATCGGCGTCGAAATAAGCCGAGCCAAAAAAAGTTAAAGTACAAACGTGCAAGTATACTAACCTAGCCCTAGGTAAGGCATGTCAGAGCGAAAGACAGTAAACTCGAATGGGCCAAGAAAGAGCGGTGCGGGGCCGGTCGGAGCGCACCCTTTTCTCGGTGGCTGGCGGGCGAGAGAGTGCTGCGTCGCCGGCATCGGCGTCGAAAGAAGCCGAGCCAAAAAAAGTTAAAGTACAAACGTGCAAGCATACTAACCTAACCCTAGGTAAGGCATGTCAGAGCGAAAGACAGTAAACTCGAATGAGCCAAGAAAGAGCGGTGCGGGGCCGGTCGGAGCGCACCCTTTTCTCGGTGGCTGGCGGGCGAGAGAGTGCTGCGTCGCCGGCATCGGCGTCGAAAGAAGCCGAGCCGAAAAAAGTTAAAGTACAAACGTGCAAGCATACTAACCTAACCCTAGGTAAGGCATGTCAGAGCGAAAGACAGTAATTTCGAATGAGCCAAGAAAGAGCGGTGCGGGGCCGGTCGGAGCGCACCCTTTTCTCGGTGGCTGGCGGGCGAGAGAGTGCTGCGTCGCCGGCATCGGCGTCGAAAGAAGCCGAGCCAAAAAAAGTTAAAGTACAAACGTGCAAGCATACTAACCTAACCCTAGGTAAGGCATGTCAGAGCGAAAGACAGTAAACTCGAATGAGCCATGAAAGAGCGGTGCGGGGCCGGTCGGAGCGCACCCTTTTCTCGGTGGCTGGCGGGCGAGAGAGTGCTGCGTCGCCGGCATCGGCGTCGAAAGAAGCCGAGCCGAAAAAAGTTAAAGTACAAACGTGCAAGCATACTAACCTAACCCTAGGTAAGGCATGTCAGAGCGAAAGACAGTAATTTCGAATGAGCCAAGAAAGAGCGGTGCGGGGCCGGTCGGAGCGCACCCTTTTCTCGGTGGCTGGCGGGCGAGAGAGTGCTGCGTCGCCGGCATCGGCGTCGAAAGAAGCCGAGCCGAAAAAAGTTAAAGTACAAACGAGCAAGCATACTAACCTAACCCTAGGTAAGGCATGTCAGAGCGAAAGACAGTAAACTCGAATGAGCCATGAAAGAGCGGTGCGGGGCCGGTCGGAGCCCACCCTTTTCTCGGTGGCTGGCGGGCGAGAGAGTGCTGCGTCGCCGGCATCGGCGTCGAAAGAAGCCGAGCCGAAAAAAGTTAAAGTACAAACGTGCAAGCATACTAACCTAACCCTAGGTAAGGCATGTCAGAGCGAAAGACAGTAATTTCGAATGAGCCAAGAAAGAGCGGTGCGGGGCCGGTCGGAGCGCACCCTTTTCTCGGTGGCTGGCGGGCGAGAGAGTGCTGCGTCGCCGGCATCGGCGTCGAAAGAAGCCGAGCCGAAAAAAGTTAAAGTACAAACGCGATGCTAATGAGCGAGCCGTTGTCTCGACTAATATGTAGGGGGCGTTCGATCGAGCGTCTGGCTTGAGCGCTTGTCGGCCTAGCAGAACGGTCGCATTGTTATGCCCGGGTTTTAGGCACCGCTGCAGGCGGCCGGCAGAGCTCTTGTTTGTGCGAAACTGAATGGATCGAGCCCGAGAGAGGGCGAGCAAAGAAAAAACGCAAATCGCTCCGCCTGGCACTGCCGGCGAGAGCGTGGACGTCGCGGCCAGCGACTGTCGAAGCTGAGTACGGCCGCAGGCGATCGCCTCGGTCTTAAACGAATGCGACGAGCACGTGCCGGGCGGCCCAGCAAGGGCCGAGCGCAGCTGTCGCAGCTATCTGGTTGATCCTGCCAGTAGTGATATGCTTGTCTCAAAGATTAAGCCATGCAGGTGCAAGTACGAGTTCTCGTAAAGCGAAACTGCGAATGGCTCATTAAATCAGTCTTGGTTTATTTGGTCTCGTAAGCGAAGTGGATAACTGTGGTAATTCTAGAGCTAATACATGCATTAAGCGCCGACTTCGGGAGGCGCGCTTTTATCAGATCAAAACCGACCGGGTTCGTCCTGTGACGTTTGATGACTCTGGATAACCACGCGGATCGTACGGTCTCTGCACCGACGACGTATCATTCAAGTGTCTGCCCTATCAACTGTCGAAGGTACGCTACGTGCCTACCTTTGTGATAACGGGTAACGGGGAATCAGGGTTCGATTCCGGAGAGGGAGCCTGAGAAACGGCTACCACATCCAAGGAAGGCAGCAGGCGCGCAAATTACCCATTCCCGACACGGGGAGGTAGTGACGAAAAATAACAATACAGGACTCTAACGAGGCCCTGTAATTGGAATGAGTACATCCTAAAACTCTTAACGAGTATCCATTGGAGGGCAAGTCTGGTGCCAGCAGCCGCGGTAATTCCAGCTCCAACAGTGTATGCTAAAGTTGTTGCGGTTGAAAAGCTCGTAGTTGGATTTTGGGCGAGCGCCGCCGGTCCGTCGCAAGGCGTGTCACTGGTTGCGTTCGCCTCACCTTCGGTT
>NC_135254.1:22242112-22244612 GCF_964204865.1 Styela clava
AGATCAAAACCGACCGGGTTCGTCCTGTGACGTTTGATGACTCTGGATAACCACGCGGATCGTACGGTCTCTGCACCGACGACGTATCATTCAAGTGTCTGCCCTATCAACTGTCGAAGGTACGCTACGTGCCTACCTTTGTGATAACGGGTAACGGGGAATCAGGGTTCGATTCCGGAGAGGGAGCCTGAGAAACGGCTACCACATCCAAGGAAGGCAGCAGGCGCGCAAATTACCCATTCCCGACACGGGGAGGTAGTGACGAAAAATAACAATACAGGACTCTAACGAGGCCCTGTAATTGGAATGAGTACATCCTAAAACTCTTAACGAGTATCCATTGGAGGGCAAGTCTGGTGCCAGCAGCCGCGGTAATTCCAGCTCCAACAGTGTATGCTAAAGTTGTTGCGGTTGAAAAGCTCGTAGTTGGATTTTGGGCGAGCGCCGCCGGTCCGTCGCAAGGCGTGTCACTGGTTGCGTTCGCCTCACCTTCGGTTCTCCGTCGGTGCTCTTGACTGAGTGTCGGCGGTGGCCGATAAGTTTACTTTGAAAAAATTAGAGTGTTCAAAGCAGGCTGTTCGCCTGCATAGTGTTGCATGGAATAATGGAATAGGACCTCGGTTCTATTTTGTTGGTTTTCGGAGCACGAGGTAATGATTAAGAGGGACAGACGGGGGCGTCCGTACTCTGCCGTTAGAGGTGAAATTCTTGGATCGGCGGAAGACGAACTACTGCGAAAGCATTCGCCAAGAATGTTTTCTTTAATCAAGAGCGAAAGTCAGAGGTTCGAAGACGATCAGATACCGTCCTAGTTCTGACTATAAACGATGCCAACTAGCGATCGGGAGGCGTTACCATGACGACCTTTCCGGCAGCTTCCGGGAAACCAAAGTCTTTGGGTTCCGGGGGAAGTATGGTTGCAAAGCTGAAACTTAAAGGAATTGACGGAAGGGCACCACCAGGAGTGGAGCCTGCGGCTTAATTTGACTCAACACGGGGAAACTCACCCGGCCCGGACACAGGTAGGATTGACAGATTGAGAGCTCTTTCTTGATTCTGTGGGTGGTGGTGCATGGCCGTTCTTAGTTGGTGGAGCGATTTGTCTGGTTAATTCCGATAACGAACGAGACTCTGGCATGCTAAATAGTTACGCGACCTTCTCGGTCGGCGTCTAACTTCTTAGAGGGACTAGTGGCGTTTAGCCACACGAGATTGAGCAATAACAGGTCTGTGATGCCCTTAGATGTCCGGGGCCGCACGCGCGCTACACTGAGTGAAGCAGCGAGTGTCTAACCTAGGCCGAAAGGTCCGGGTAACCCGTTGAACCTCATTCGTGATTGGGATAGGGACTTGCAATTGTTTCCCTTGAACGAGGAATTCCCAGTAAGCGCAAGTCATCAACTTGCGTTGATTACGTCCCTGCCCTTTGTACACACCGCCCGTCGCTACTACCGATTGAATGGTTTAGTGAGATCCTTGGATCGGCCCCGTCGCGGCTGGCAACGGCCGCGTCGGCGTGTCGAGAAGACGATCAAACTTGATCATTTAGAGGAAGTAAAAGTCGTAACAAGGTTTCCGTAGGTGAACCTGCGGAAGGATCATTACCGAAAGTGGTGGTAGGCCCCGGCCGACCGCGCACTTAATTGTCTTTGGGTGCCGCCGAGAGGGCGGCCGTCAATCGGGGTTCCGCCCCGTGCGACACGCGTAACACGTTGGCATAGCAAGGCAGCCGAGTGCGATGGTGGCTTCTGGGCACCGCGCTCGATGTGCCGCCGGCCCAGCCCGGCGGTCGCTCGGCGCCGTTTGTTGGTGTTTTTGTGCAGTTGTTGTCGGTGGTGGTTTTGTGGTCGATCCCACAGTGTGACGTCCGCGCGCTTCGGCGCCGGGCGAAACGTCGAGGACGACTCTTAACGGTGGATCACTCGGCTCGCGAGTCGATGAAGGACGCAGCCAAGTGCGAGAAGTAATGTGAATTGCAGAACACATTGAACGTCGACCTTCTGAACGCGAATTGCGGTCTCGGGTCAATCCCGGGACCGCGTCTGCCTCAGGGTCGCGTTCGTCCTCACCCGAGGGCCGTCGCCTGGCCTCTGCGAAGACGGCCGGGCGTCGCCCCAAGTTGAAGCGGTCGCCGAGCTTTCTCGGCGCGACCGCGTGTCCCGTACACCGCCGGCCCCTCGACGTGTTCAACTACGTTCGAGGGGCGGGTCCAGGTCGGTCGGTCCGGTCACGAGATCAAGACCGACCGTGGGCCAAGGCGGCGGCGGTACGCGCTCGGTCGGCGCCGGCGGCGACGACTTGCGATGCCAGCGGGCCGTGTAAGAAGCGGCCCGCTTGACACATACGACCTGAGTTCAGGCGAGAGCACCCGCTGAATTTAAGCATATTATTAAGCGGAGGAAAAGAAACCAACAGGGATTCCCTGAGTAACGGCGAGTGAACCGGGAAGAGTCCAGCGTCGAATCTGCGCGCTTTTCGAGCGCGCCGAGTTGTGACGTAC
>NC_135254.1:22249612-22254612 GCF_964204865.1 Styela clava
CCAAGAAAGAGCGGTGCGAGGCCGGTCGGAGCGCACCCTTTTCTCGGTGGCTGGCGGGCGAGAGAGTGCTGCGTCGCCGGCATCGGCGTCGAAAGAAGCCGAGCCAAAAAAAGTTAAAGTACAAACGTGCAAGCATACTAACCTAACCCTAGGTAAGGCATGTCAGAGCGAAAGACAGTAAACTCGAATGAGCCAAGAAAGAGCGGTGCGGGGCCGGTCGGAGCGCACCCTTTTCTCGGTGGCTGGCGGGCGAGAGAGTGCTGCGTCGCCGGCATCGGCGTCGAAAGAAGCCGAGCCGAAAAAAGTTAAAGTACAAACGTGCAAGCATACTAACCTAGCCCTAGGTAAGGCATGTCAGAGCGAAAGACAGTAATTTCGAATGAGCCAAGAAAGAGCGGTGCGGGGCCGGTCGGAGCGCACCCTTTTCTCGGTGGCTGGCGGGCGAGAGAGTGCTGCGTCGCCGGCATCGGCGTCGAAAGAAGCCGAGCCGAAAAAAGTTAAAGTACAAACGTGCAAGCATACTAACCTAACCCTAGGTAAGGCATGTCAGAGCGAAAGACAGTAAACTCGAATGAGCCAAGAAAGAGCGGTGCGGGGCCGGTCGGAGCGCACCCTTTTCTCGGTGGCTGGCGGGCGAGAGAGTGCTGCGTCGCCGGCATCGGCGTCGAAAGAAGCCGAGCCAAAAAAAGTTAAAGTACAAACGTGCAAGCATACTAACCTAACCCTAGGTAAGGCATGTCAGAGCGAAAGACAGTAAACTCGAATGAGCCATGAAAGAGCGGTGCGGGGCCGGTCGGAGCGCACCCTTTTCTCGGTGGCTGGCGGGCGAGAGAGTGCTGCGTCGCCGGCATCGGCGTCGAAAGAAGCCGAGCCGAAAAAAGTTAAAGTACAAACGTGCAAGCATACTAACCTAACCCTAGGTAAGGCATGTCAGAGCGAAAGACAGTAATTTCGAATGAGCCAAGAAAGAGCGGTGCGGGGCCGGTCGGAGCGCACCCTTTTCTCGGTGGCTGGCGGGCGAGAGAGTGCTGCGTCGCCGGCATCGGCGTCGAAAGAAGCCGAGCCGAAAAAAGTTAAAGTACAAACGCGATGCTAATGAGCGAGCCGTTGTCTCGACTAATATGTAGGGGGCGTTCGATCGAGCGTCTGGCTTGAGCGCTTGTCGGCCTAGCAGAACGGTCGCATTGTTATGCCCGGGTTTTAGGCACCGCTGCAGGCGGCCGGCAGAGCTCTTGTTTGTGCGAAACTGAATGGATCGAGCCCGAGAGAGGGCGAGCAAAGAAAAAACGCAAATCGCTCCGCCTGGCACTGCCGGCGAGAGCGTGGACGTCGCGGCCAGCGACTGTCGAAGCTGAGTACGGCCGCAGGCGATCGCCTCGGTCTTAAACGAATGCGACGAGCACGCGCCGGGCGGCCCAGCAAGGGCCGAGCGCAGCTGTCGCAGCTATCTGGTTGATCCTGCCAGTAGTGATATGCTTGTCTCAAAGATTAAGCCATGCAGGTGCAAGTACGAGTTCTCGTAAAGCGAAACTGCGAATGGCTCATTAAATCAGTCTTGGTTTATTTGGTCTCGTATGCGAAGTGGATAACTGTGGTAATTCTAGAGCTAATACATGCATTAAGCGCCGACTTCGGGAGGCGCGCTTTTATCAGATCAAAACCGACCGGGTTCGTCCTGTGACGTTTGATGACTCTGGATAACCACGCGGATCGTACGGTCTCTGCACCGACGACGTATCATTCAAGTGTCTGCCCTATCAACTGTCGAAGGTACGCTACGTGCCTACCTTTGTGATAACGGGTAACGGGGAATCAGGGTTCGATTCCGGAGAGGGAGCCTGAGAAACGGCTACCACATCCAAGGAAGGCAGCAGGCGCGCAAATTACCCATTCCCGACACGGGGAGGTAGTGACGAAAAATAACAATACAGGACTCTAACGAGGCCCTGTAATTGGAATGAGTACATCCTAAAACTCTTAACGAGTATCCATTGGAGGGCAAGTCTGGTGCCAGCAGCCGCGGTAATTCCAGCTCCAACAGTGTATGCTAAAGTTGTTGCGGTTGAAAAGCTCGTAGTTGGATTTTGGGCGAGCGCCGCCGGTCCGTCGCAAGGCGTGTCACTGGTTGCGTTCGCCTCACCTTCGGTTCTCCGTCGGTGCTCTTGACTGAGTGTCGGCGGTGGCCGATAAGTTTACTTTGAAAAAATTAGAGTGTTCAAAGCAGGCTGTTCGCCTGCATAGTGTTGCATGGAATAATGGAATAGGACCTCGGTTCTATTTTGTTGGTTTTCGGAGCACGAGGTAATGATTAAGAGGGACAGACGGGGGCGTCCGTACTCTGCCGTTAGAGGTGAAATTCTTGGATCGGCGGAAGACGAACTACTGCGAAAGCATTCGCCAAGAATGTTTTCTTTAATCAAGAGCGAAAGTCAGAGGTTCGAAGACGATCAGATACCGTCCTAGTTCTGACTATAAACGATGCCAACTAGCGATCGGGAGGCGTTACCATGACGACCTTTCCGGCAGCTTCCGGGAAACCAAAGTCTTTGGGTTCCGGGGGAAGTATGGTTGCAAAGCTGAAACTTAAAGGAATTGACGGAAGGGCACCACCAGGAGTGGAGCCTGCGGCTTAATTTGACTCAACACGGGGAAACTCACCCGGCCCGGACACAGGTAGGATTGACAGATTGAGAGCTCTTTCTTGATTCTGTGGGTGGTGGTGCATGGCCGTTCTTAGTTGGTGGAGCGATTTGTCTGGTTAATTCCGATAACGAACGAGACTCTGGCATGCTAAATAGTTACGCGACCTTCTCGGTCGGCGTCTAACTTCTTAGAGGGACTAGTGGCGTTTAGCCACACGAGATTGAGCAATAACAGGTCTGTGATGCCCTTAGATGTTCGGGGCCGCACGCGCGCTACACTGAGTGAAGCAGCGAGTGTCTAACCTAGGCCGAAAGGTCCGGGTAACCCGTTGAACCTCATTCGTGATTGGGATAGGGACTTGCAATTGTTTCCCTTGAACGAGGAATTCCCAGTAAGCGCAAGTCATCAACTTGCGTTGATTACGTCCCTGCCCTTTGTACACACCGCCCGTCGCTACTACCGATTGAATGGTTTAGTGAGATCCTTGGATCGGCCCCGTCGCGGCTGGCAACGGCCGCGTCGGCGTGTCGAGAAGACGATCAAACTTGATCATTTAGAGGAAGTAAAAGTCGTAACAAGGTTTCCGTAGGTGAACCTGCGGAAGGATCATTACCGAAAGTGGTGGTAGGCCCCGGCCGACCGCGCACTTAATTGTCTTTGGGTGCCGCCGAGAGGGCGGCCGTCAATCGGGGTTCCGCCCCGTGCGACACGCGTAACACGTTGGCATAGCAAGGCAGCCGAGTGCGATGGTGGCTTCTGGGCACCGCGCTCGATGTGCCGCCGGCCCAGCCCGGCGGTCGCTCGGCGGCGTTTGTTGGTGTTTTTGTGCAGTTGTTGTCGGTGGTGGTTTTGTGGTCGATCCCACAGTGTGACGTCCGCGCGCTTCGGCGCCGGGCGAAACTTCGAGGACGACTCTTAACGGTGGATCACTCGGCTCGCGAGTCGATGAAGGACGCAGCCAAGTGCGAGAAGTAATGTGAATTGCAGAACACATTGAACGTCGACCTTCTGAACGCGAATTGCGGTCTCGGGTCAATCCCGGGACCGCGTCTGCCTCAGGGTCGCGTTCGTCCTCACCCGAGGGCCGTCGCCTGGCCTCTGCGAAGACGGCCGGGCGTCGCCCCAAGTTGAAGCGGTCGCCGAGCTTTCTCGGCGCGACCGCGTGTCCCGTACACCGCCGGCCCCTCGACGTGTTCAACTACGTTCGAGGGGCGGGTCCAGGTCGGTCGGTCCGGTCACGAGATCAAGACCGACCGTGGGCCAAGGCGGCGACGGTACGCGCTCGGTCGGCGCCGGCGGCGACGACTTGCGATGCCAGCGGGCCGTGTAAGAAGCGGCCCGCTTGACACATACGACCTGAGTTCAGGCGAGAGCACCCGCTGAATTTAAGCATATTATTAAGCGGAGGAAAAGAAACCAACAGGGATTCCCTGAGTAACGGCGAGTGAACCGGGAAGAGTCCAGCGTCGAATCTGCGCGCTTTTCGAGCGCGCCGAGTTGTGACGTACGGAAGTCCCAGTGCGGCTAACGGCGAGCGCCGGTGTCCTTCTGATCGAGGCCTCGTCCCACGGCGGGTGTTAGGCCCATAGGGGCGCTTGCCTTGGCCGCTTCGGGTCTTCTCGGAGTCGGGTTGTTTGGGAATGCAGCCCAAAGCGGGTGGTAAACTCCACCTAAGACTAAATACGGTCGCGAGACCGATAGCGGACAAGTACCGTGAGGGAAAGTTGAAAAGCACTTTGAAGAGAGAGTTCAAGAGTACGTGAAACCGTTGAGAGGCAAACGGGAGGGCCCGTCAGGTCGCCGGCTCGCTTTCAGTTGGGTGCGGGGGCGCGCCGTCTCGGTTCGCGGACGCTTAAGGCGCCGCTGCCGAGTCGGCTCGCGCACCGTCTCAGCGCACTAGCGACCGGCGCGGGTCACGACCGGTTTGCCGTCGGTCTAAGTCCCCGCGCGAAGGTGGCCTCCGCTCCGGCGGGGGTGTTACAGCGCGCGGGCGGTGCGGCCCGGCGGCGGATCGAGGAATGGATGCCGCGCGCTCTCTGTGTGCGGCCGTCGCCGTTCGGCTGGCTTGTCGTTCGCCTGCACTGTACGCAGTGCCGGAGTTCGGCGGGCTGCCGTTTCGGTGGCGCGCCGTCGACGCGCTCGGGGTCCGTGGCCACGTCGGCCACCCTCCCGACCCGTCTTGAAACACGGACCAAGGAGTCTAGCATGAGCGCGAGTCGTCGAGTGGTTCGAGACTCGCAGGCGAAATGAAAGTGAAGGCGGCCTTTGGCCGAACGAGGTCGGACCCGGAGCCCCGTGCGGGCGCCGGCGCCCGACCGGCCGATCGCACCCGCTCTGCCGGGGCGGTCGCGCAAGAG
>NC_135254.1:22269612-22272112 GCF_964204865.1 Styela clava
GAGAGCGTGGACGTCGCGGCCAGCGACTGTCGAAGCTGAGTACGGCCGCAGGCGATCGCCTCGGTCTTAAACGAATGCGACGAGCACGCGCCGGGCGGCCCAGCAAGGGCCGAGCGCAGCTGTCGCAGCTATCTGGTTGATCCTGCCAGTAGTGATATGCTTGTCTCAAAGATTAAGCCATGCAGGTGCAAGTACGAGTTCTCGTAAAGCGAAACTGCGAATGGCTCATTAAATCAGTCTTGGTTTATTTGGTCTCGTAAGCGAAGTGGATAACTGTGGTAATTCTAGAGCTAATACATGCATTAAGCGCCGACTTCGGGAGGCGCGCTTTTATCAGATCAAAACCGACCGGGTTCGTCCTGTGACGTTTGATGACTCTGGATAACCACGCGGATCGTACGGTCTCTGCACCGACGACGTATCATTCAAGTGTCTGCCCTATCAACTGTCGAAGGTACGCTACGTGCCTACCTTTGTGATAACGGGTAACGGGGAATCAGGGTTCGATTCCGGAGAGGGAGCCTGAGAAACGGCTACCACATCCAAGGAAGGCAGCAGGCGCGCAAATTACCCATTCCCGACACGGGGAGGTAGTGACGAAAAATAACAATACAGGACTCTAACGAGGCCCTGTAATTGGAATGAGTACATCCTAAAACTCTTAACGAGTATCCATTGGAGGGCAAGTCTGGTGCCAGCAGCCGCGGTAATTCCAGCTCCAACAGTGTATGCTAAAGTTGTTGCGGTTGAAAAGCTCGTAGTTGGATTTTGGGCGAGCGCCGCCGGTCCGTCGCAAGGCGTGTCACTGGTTGCGTTCGCCTCACCTTCGGTTCTCCGTCGGTGCTCTTGACTGAGTGTCGGCGGTGGCCGATAAGTTTACTTTGAAAAAATTAGAGTGTTCAAAGCAGGCTGTTCGCCTGCATAGTGTTGCATGGAATAATGGAATAGGACCTCGGTTCTATTTTGTTGGTTTTCGGAGCACGAGGTAATGATTAAGAGGGACAGACGGGGGCGTCCGTACTCTGCCGTTAGAGGTGAAATTCTTGGATCGGCGGAAGACGAACTACTGCGAAAGCATTCGCCAAGAATGTTTTCTTTAATCAAGAGCGAAAGTCAGAGGTTCGAAGACGATCAGATACCGTCCTAGTTCTGACTATAAACGATGCCAACTAGCGATCGGGAGGCGTTACCATGACGACCTTTCCGGCAGCTTCCGGGAAACCAAAGTCTTTGGGTTCCGGGGGAAGTATGGTTGCAAAGCTGAAACTTAAAGGAATTGACGGAAGGGCACCACCAGGAGTGGAGCCTGCGGCTTAATTTGACTCAACACGGGGAAACTCACCCGGCCCGGACACAGGTAGGATTGACAGATTGAGAGCTCTTTCTTGATTCTGTGGGTGGTGGTGCATGGCCGTTCTTAGTTGGTGGAGCGATTTGTCTGGTTAATTCCGATAACGAACGAGACTCTGGCATGCTAAATAGTTACGCGACCTTCTCGGTCGGCGTCTAACTTCTTAGAGGGACTAGTGGCGTTTAGCCACACGAGATTGAGCAATAACAGGTCTGTGATGCCCTTAGATGTCCGGGGCCGCACGCGCGCTACACTGAGTGAAGCAGCGAGTGTCTAACCTAGGCCGAAAGGTCCGGGTAACCCGTTGAACCTCATTCGTGATTGGGATAGGGACTTGCAATTGTTTCCCTTGAACGAGGAATTCCCAGTAAGCGCAAGTCATCAACTTGCGTTGATTACGTCCCTGCCCTTTGTACACACCGCCCGTCGCTACTACCGATTGAATGGTTTAGTGAGATCCTTGGATCGGCCCCGTCGCGGCTGGCAACGGCCGCGTCGGCGTGTCGAGAAGACGATCAAACTTGATCATTTAGAGGAAGTAAAAGTCGTAACAAGGTTTCGTAGGTGAACCTGCGGAAGGATCATTACCGAAAGTGGTGGTAGGCCCCGGCCGACCGCGCACTTAATTGTCTTTGGGTGCCGCCGAGAGGGCGGCCGTCAATCGGGGTTCCGCCCCGTGCGACACGCGTAACACGTTGGCATAGCAAGGCAGCCGAGTGCGATGGTGGCTTCTGGGCACCGCGCTCGATGTGCCGCCGGCCCAGCCCGGCGGTCGCTCGGCGGCGTTTGTTGGTGTTTTTGTGCAGTTGTTGTCGGTGGTGGTTTTGTGGTCGATCCCACAGTGTGACGTCCGCGCGCTTCGGCGCCGGGCGAAACGTCGAGGACGACTCTTAACGGTGGATCACTCGGCTCGCGAGTCGATGAAGGACGCAGCCAAGTGAGAGAAGTAATGTGAATTGCAGAACACATTGAACGTCGACCTTCTGAACGCGAATTGCGGTCTCGGGTCAATCCCGGGACCGCGTCTGCCTCAGGGTCGCGTTCGTACTCACCCGAGGGCCGTCGCCTGGCCTCTGCGAAGACGGCCGGGCGTCGCCCCAAGTTGAAGCGGTCGCCGAGCTTTCTCGGCGCGACCGCGTGTCCCGTACA
>NC_135254.1:22277112-22279612 GCF_964204865.1 Styela clava
GGCGGGCGAGAGAGTGCTGCGTCGCCGGCATCGGCGTCGAAAGAAGCCGAGCCGAAAAAAGTTAAAGTACAAACGTGCAAGCATACTAACCTAACCCTAGGTAAGGCATGTCAGAGCGAAAGACAGTAATTTCGAATGAGCCAAGAAAGAGCGGTGCGGGGCCGGTCGGAGCGCACCCTTTTCTCGGTGGCTGGCGGGCGAGAGAGTGCTGCGTCGCCGGCATCGGCGTCGAAAGAAGCCGAGCCAAAAAAAGTTAAAGTACAAACGTGCAAGCATACTAACCTAACCCTAGGTAAGGCATGTCAGAGCGAAAGACAGTAATTTCGAATGAGCCAAGAAAGAGCGGTGCGGGGCCGGTCGGAGCGCACCCTTTTCTCGGTGGCTGGCGGGCGAGAGAGTGCTGCGTCGCCGGCATCGGCGTCGAAAGAAGCCGAGCCAAAAAAAGTTAAAGTACAAACGTGCAAGCATACTAACCTAGCCCTAGGTAAGGCATGTCAGAGCGAAAGACAGTAAACTCGAATGAGCCAAGAAAGAGCGGTGCGGGGCCGGTCGGAGCGCACCCTTTTCTCGGTGGCTGGCGGGCGAGAGAGTGCTGCGTCGCCGGCATCGGCGTCGAAAGAAGCCGAGCCAAAAAAAGTTATAGTACAAACGTGCAAGCATACTAACCTAACCCTAGGTAAGGCATGTCAGAGCGAAAGACAGTAAACTCGAATGAGACAAGAAAGAGCGGTGCGGGGCCGGTCGGAGCGCACCCTTTTCTCGGTGGCTGGCGGGCGAGAGAGTGCTGCGTCGCCGGCATCGGCGTCGAAAGAAGCCGAGCCGAAAAAAGTTAAAGTACAAACGTGCAAGCATACTAACCTAGCCCTAGGTAAGGCATGTCAGAGCGAAAGACAGTAATTTCGAATGAGCCAAGAAAGAGCGGTGCGGGGCCGGTCGGAGCGCACCCTTTTCTCGGTGGCTGGCGGGCGAGAGAGTGCTGCGTCGCCGGCATCGGCGTCGAAAGAAGCCGAGCCGAAAAAAGTTAAAGTACAAACGTGCAAGCATACTAACCTAACCCTAGGTAAGGCATGTCAGAGCGAAAGACAGTAAACTCGAATGAGCCAAGAAAGAGCGGTGCGGGGCCGGTCGGAGCGCACCCTTTTCTCGGTGGCTGGCGGGCGAGAGAGTGCTGCGTCGCCGGCATCGGCGTCGAAAGAAGCCGAGCCAAAAAAAGTTAAAGTACAAACGTGCAAGCATACTAACCTAACCCTAGGTAAGGCATGTCAGAGCGAAAGACAGTAAACTCGAATGAGCCATGAAAGAGCGGTGCGGGGCCGGTCGGAGCGCACCCTTTTCTCGGTGGCTGGCGGGCGAGAGAGTGCTGCGTCGCCGGCATCGGCGTCGAAAGAAGCCGAGCCGAAAAAAGTTAAAGTACAAACGTGCAAGCATACTAACCTAACCCTAGGTAAGGCATGTCAGAGCGAAAGACAGTAATTTCGAATGAGCCAAGAAAGAGCGGTGCGGGGCCGGTCGGAGCGCACCCTTTTCTCGGTGGCTGGCGGGCGAGAGAGTGCTGCGTCGCCGGCATCGGCGTCGAAAGAAGCCGAGCCGAAAAAAGTTAAAGTACAAACGCGATGCTAATGAGCGAGCCGTTGTCTCGACTAATATGTAGGGCGCGTTCGATCGAGCGTCTGGCTTGAGCGCTTGTCGGCCTAGCAGAACGGTCGCATTGTTATGCCCGGGTTTTAGGCACCGCTGCAGGCGGCCGGCAGAGCTCTTGTTTGTGCGAAACTGAATGGATCGAGCCCGAGAGAGGGCGAGCAAAGAAAAAACGCAAATCGCTCCGCCTGGCACTGCCGGCGAGAGCGTGGACGTCGCGGCCAGCGACTGTCGAAGCTGAGTACGGCCGCAGGCGATCGCCTCGGTCTTAAACGAATGCGACGAGCACGCGCCCGGCGGCCCAGCAAGGGCCGAGCGCAGCTGTCGCAGCTATCTGGTTGATCCTGCCAGTAGTGATATGCTTGTCTCAAAGATTAAGCCATGCAGGTGCAAGTACGAGTTCTCGTAAAGCAAAACTGCGAATGGCTCATTAAATCAGTCTTGGTTTATTTGGTCTCGTAAGCGAAGTGGATAACTGTGGTAATTCTAGAGCTAATACATGCATTAAGCGCCGACTTCGGGAGGCGCGCTTTTATCAGATCAAAACCGACCGGGTTCGTCCTGTGACGTTTGATGACTCTGGATAACCACGCGGATCGTACGGTCTCTGCACCGACGACGTATCATTCAAGTGTCTGCCCTATCAACTGTCGAAGGTACGCTACGTGCCTACCTTTGTGATAACGGGTAACGGGGAATCAGGGTTCGATTCCGGAGAGGGAGCCTGAGAAACGGCTACCACATCCAAGGAAGGCAGCAGGCGCGCAAATTACCCATTCCCGACACGGGGAGGTAGTGACGAAAAATAACAATACAGGACTCTAACGAGGCCCTGTAATTGGAATGAGTACATCCTAAAACT
>NC_135254.1:22294612-22297112 GCF_964204865.1 Styela clava
CATGTCAGAGCGAAAGACAGTAATTTCGAATGAGCCAAGAAAGAGCGGTGCGGGGCCGGTCGGAGCGCACCCTTTTCTCGGTGGCTGGCGGGCGAGAGAGTGCTGCGTCGCCGGCATCGGCGTCGAAAGAAGCCGAGCCAAAAAAAGTTAAAGTACAAACGTGCAAGCATACTAACCTAACCCTAGGTAAGGGTGCGGGGCCGGTCGGAGCGCACCCTTTTCTCGGTGGCTGGCGGGCGAGAGAGTGCTGCGTCGCCGGCATCGGCGTCGAAAGAAGCCGAGCCGAAA
The DNA here is from genome assembly GCF_964204865.1 of Styela clava. Lineage (NCBI taxonomy): Eukaryota > Metazoa > Chordata > Ascidiacea > Stolidobranchia > Styelidae > Styela > Styela clava. Next base: position 22,294,901 of record NC_135254.1, read on the forward strand.
AAAGTTAAAGTACAAACGCGATGCTAATGAGCGAGCCGTTGTCTCGACTAATATGTAGGGGGCGTTCGATCGAGCGTCTGGCTTGAGCGCTTGTCGGCCTAGCAGAACGGTCGCATTGTTATGCCCGGGTTTTAGGCACCGCTGCAGGCGGCCGGCAGAGCTCTTGTTTGTGCGAAACTGAATGGATCGAGCCCGAGAGAGGGCGAGCAAAGAAAAAACGCAAATCGCTCCGCCTGGCACTGCCGGCGAGAGCGTGGACGTCGCGGCCAGCGACTGTCGAAGCTGAGTACGGCCGCAGGCGATCGCCTCGGTCTTAAACGAATGCGACGAGCACGCGCCGGGCGGCTCAGCAAGGGCCGAGCGCAGCTGTCGCAGCTATCTGGTTGATCCTGCCAGTAGTGATATGCTTGTCTCAAAGATTAAGCCATGCAGGTGCAAGTACGAGTTCTCGTAAAGCGAAACTGCGAATGGCTCATTAAATCAGTCTTGGTTTATTTGGTCTCGTATGCGAAGTGGATAACTGTGGTAATTCTAGAGCTAATACATGCATTAAGCGCCGACTTCGGGAGGCGCGCTTTTATCAGATCAAAACCGACCGGGTTCGTCCTGTGACGTTTGATGACTCTGGATAACCACGCGGATCGTACGGTCTCTGCACCGACGACGTATCATTCAAGTGTCTGCCCTATCAACTGTCGAAGGTACGCTACGTGCCTACATTTGTGATAACGGGTAACGGGGAATCAGGGTTCGATTCCGGAGAGGGAGCCTGAGAAACGGCTACCACATCCAAGGAAGGCAGCAGGCGCGCAAATTACCCATTCCCGACACGGGGAGGTAGTGACGAAAAATAACAATACAGGACTCTAACGAGGCCCTGTAATTGGAATGAGTACATCCTGAAACTCTTAACGAGTATCCATTGGAGGGCAAGTCTGGTGCCAGCAGCCGCGGTAATTCCAGCTCCAACAGTGTATGCTAAAGTTGTTGCGGTTGAAAAGCTCGTAGTTGGATTTTGGGCGAGCGCCGCCGGTCCGTCGCAAGGCGTGTCACTGGTTGCGTTCGCCTCACCTTCGGTTCTCCGTCGGTGCTCTTGACTGAGTGTCGGCGGTGGCCGATAAGTTTACTTTGAAAAAATTAGAGTGTTCAAAGCAGGCTGTTCGCCTGCATAGTGTTGCATGGAATAATGGAATAGGACCTCGGTTCTATTTTGTTGGTTTTCGGAGCACGAGGTAATGATTAAGAGGGACAGACGGGGGCGTCCGTACTCTGCCGTTAGAGGTGAAATTCTTGGATCGGCGGAAGACGAACTACTGCGAAAGCATTCGCCAAGAATGTTTTCTTTAATCAAGAGCGAAAGTCAGAGGTTCGAAGACGATCAGATACCGTCCTAGTTCTGACTATAAACGATGCCAACTAGCGATCGGGAGGCGTTACCATGACGACCTTTCCGGCAGCTTCCGGGAAACCAAAGTCTTTGGGTTCCGGGGGAAGTATGGTTGCAAAGCTGAAACTTAAAGGAATTGACGGAAGGGCACCACCAGGAGTGGAGCCTGCGGCTTAATTTGACTCAACACGGGGAAACTCACGCGGCCCGGACACAGGTAGGATTGACAGATTGAGAGCTCTTTCTTGATTCTGTGGGTGGTGGTGCATGGCCGTTCTTAGTTGGTGGAGCGATTTGTCTGGTTAATTCCGATAACGAACGAGACTCTGGCATGCTAAATAGTTACGCGACCTTCTCGGTCGGCGTCTAACTTCTTAGAGGGACTAGTGGCGTTTAGCCACACGAGATTGAGCAATAACAGGTCTGTGATGCCCTTAGATGTCCGGGGCCGCACGCGCGCTACACTGAGTGAAGCAGCGAGTGTCTAACCTAGGCCGAAAGGTCCGGGTAACCCGTTGAACCTCATTCGTGATTGGGATAGGGACTTGCAATTGTTTCCCTTGAACGAGGAATTCCCAGTAAGCGCAAGTCATCAACTTGCGTTGATTACGTCCCTGCCCTTTGTACACACCGCCCGTCGCTACTACCGATTGAATGGTTTAGTGAGATCCTTGGATCGGCCCCGTCGCGGCTGGCAACGGCCGCGTCGGCGTGTCGAGAAGACGATCAAACTTGATCATTTAGAGGAAGTAAAAGTCGTAACAAGGTTTCCGTAGGTGAACCTGCGGAAGGATCATTACCGAAAGTGGTGGTAGGCCCCGGCCG
>NC_135254.1:22312112-22317112 GCF_964204865.1 Styela clava
AGTAATTTCGAATGAGCCAAGAAAAAAACGGTGCGGGGCCGGTCGGAGCGCACCCTTTTCTCGGTGGCTGGCGGGCGAGAGAGTGCTGCGTCGCCGGCATCGGCGTCGAAAGAAGCCGAGCCAAAAAAAGTTAAAGTACAAACGTGCAAGCATACTAACCTAACCCTAGGTAAGGCATGTCAGAGCGAAAGACAGTAATTTCGAATGAGCCAAGAAAGAGCGGTGCGGGGCCGGTCGGAGCGCACCCTTTTCTCGGTGGCTGGCGGGCGAGAGAGTGCTGCGTCGCCGGCATCGGCGTCGAAAGAAGCCGAGCCAAAAAAAGTTAAAGTACAAACGTGCAAGCATACTAACCTAGCCCTAGGTAAGGCATGTCAGAGCGAAAGACAGTAAACTCGAATGAGCCAAGAAAGAGCGGTGCGGGGCCGGTCGGAGCGCACCCTTTTCTCGGTGGCTGGCGGGCGAAAGAGTGCTGCGTCGCCGGCATCGGCGTCGAAAGAAGCCGAGCCGAAAAAAGTTAAAGTACAAACGTGCAAGCATACTAACCTAGCCCTAGGTAAGGCATGTCAGAGCGAAAGACAGTAATTTCGAATGAGCCAAGAAAGAGCGGTGCGGGGCCGGTCGGAGCGCACCCTTTTCTCGGTGGCTGGCGGGCGAGAGAGTGCTGCGTCGCCGGCATCGGCGTCGAAAGAAGCCGAGCCGAAAAAAGTTAAAGTACAAACGTGCAAGCATACTAACCTAACCCTAGGTAAGGCATGTCAGAGCGAAAGACAGTAAACTCGAATGAGCCAAGAAAGAGCGGTGCGGGGCCGGTCGGAGCGCACCCTTTTCTCGGTGGCTGGCGGGCGAGAGAGTGCTGCGTCGCCGGCATCGGCGTCGAAAGAAGCCGAGCCGAAAAAAGTTAAAGTACAAACGTGCAAGCATACTAACCTAACCCTAGGTAAGGCATGTCAGAGCGAAAGACAGTAATTTCGAATGAGCCAAGAAAGAGCGGTGCGGGGCCGGTCGGAGCGCACCCTTTTCTCGGTGGCTGGCGGGCGAGAGAGTGCTGCGTCGCCGGCATCGGCGTCGAAAGAAGCCGAGCCGAAAAAAGTTAAAGTACAAACGTGCAAGCATACTAACCTAACCCTAGGTAAGGCATGTCAGAGCGAAAGACAGTAATTTCGAATGAGCCAAGAAAGAGCGGTGCGGGGCCGGTCGGAGCGCACCCTTTTCTCGGTGGCTGGCGGGCGAGAGAGTGCTGCGTCGCCGGCATCGGCGTCGAAAGAAGCCGAGCCGAAAAAAGTTAAAGTACAAACGTGCAAGCATACTAACCTAACCCTAGGTAAGGCATGTCAGAGCGAAAGACAGTAAACTCGAATGAGCCATGAAAGAGCGGTGCGGGGCCGGTCGGAGCGCACCCTTTTCTCGGTGGCTGGCGGGCGAGAGAGTGCTGCGTCGCCGGCATCGGCGTCGAAAGAAGCCGAGCCGAAAAAAGTTAAAGTACAAACGTGCAAGCATACTAACCTAACCCTAGGTAAGGCATGTCAGAGCGAAAGACAGTAATTTCGAATGAGCCAAGAAAGAGCGGTGCGGGGCCGGTCGGAGCGCACCCTTTTCTCGGTGGCTGGCGGGCGAGAGAGTGCTGCGTCGCCGGCATCGGCGTCGAAAGAAGCCGAGCCGAAAAAAGTTAAAGTACAAACGCGATGCTAATGAGCGAGCCGTTGTCTCGACTAATATGTAGGGGGCGTTCGATCGAGCGTCTGGCTTGAGCGCTTGTCGGCCTAGCAGAACGGTCGCATTGTTATGCCCGGGTTTTAGGCACCGCTGCAGGCGGCCGGCAGAGCTCTTGTTTGTGCGAAACTGAATGGATCGAGCCCGAGAGAGGGCGAGCAAAGAAAAAACGCAAATCGCTCCGCCTGGCACTGCCGGCGAGAGCGTGGACGTCGCGGCCAGCGACTGTCGAAGCTGAGTACGGCCGCAGGCGATCGCCTCGGTCTTAAACGAATGCGACGAGCACGCGCCGGGCGGCCCAGCAAGGGCCGAGCGCAGCTGTCGCAGCTATCGGGTTGATCCTGCCAGTAGTGATATGCTTGTCTCAAAGATTAAGCCATGCAGGTGCAAGTACGAGTTCTCGTAAAGCGAAACTGCGAATGGCTCATTAAATCAGTCTTGGTTTATTTGGTCTCGTAAGCGAAGTGGATAACTGTGGTAATTCTAGAGCTAATACATGCATTAAGCGCCGACTTCGGGAGGCGCGCTTTTATCAGATCAAAACCGACCGGGTTCGTCCTGTGACGTTTGATGACTCTGGATAACCACGCGGATCGTACGGTCTCTGCACCGACGACGTATCATTCAAGTGTCTGCCCTATCAACTGTCGAAGGTACGCTACGTGCCTACCTTTGTGATAACGGGTAACGGGGAATCAGGGTTCGATTCCGGAGAGGGAGCCTGAGAAACGGCTACCACATCCAAGGAAGGCAGCAGGCGCGCAAATTACCCATTCCCGACACGGGGAGGTAGTGACGAAAAATAACAATACAGGACTCTAACGAGGCCCTGTAATTGGAATGAGTACATCCTAAAACTCTTAACGAGTATCCATTGGAGGGCAAGTCTGGTGCCAGCAGCCGCGGTAATTCCAGCTCCAACAGTGTATGCTAAAGTTGTTGCGGTTGAAAAGCTCGTAGTTGGATTTTGGGCGAGCGCCGCCGGTCCGTCGCAAGGCGTGTCACTGGTTGCGTTCGCCTCACCTTCGGTTCTCCGTCGGTGCTCTTGACTGAGTGTCGGCGGTGGCCGATAAGTTTACTTTGAAAAAATTAGAGTGTTCAAAGCAGGCTGTTCGCCTGCATAGTGTTGCATGGAATAATGGAATAGGACCTCGGTTCTATTTTGGTGGTTTTCGGAGCACGAGGTAATGATTAAGAGGGACAGACGGGGGCGTCCGTACTCTGCCGTTAGAGGTGAAATTCTTGGATCGGCGGAAGACGAACTACTGCGAAAGCATTCGCCAAGAATGTTTTCTTTAATCAAGAGCGAAAGTCAGAGGTTCGAAGACGATCAGATACCGTCCTAGTTCTGACTATAAACGATGCCAACTAGCGATCGGGAGGCGTTACCATGACGACCTTTCCGGCAGCTTCCGGGAAACCAAAGTCTTTGGGTTCCGGGGGAAGTATGGTTGCAAAGCTGAAACTTAAAGGAATTGACGGAAGGGCACCACCAGGAGTGGAGCCTGCGGCTTAATTTGACTCAACACGGGGAAACTCACCCGGCCCGGACACAGGTAGGATTGACAGATTGAGAGCTCTTTCTTGATTCTGTGGGTGGTGGTGCATGGCCGTTCTTAGTTGGTGGAGCGATTTGTCTGGTTAATTCCGATAACGAACGAGACTCTGGCATGCTAAATAGTTACGCGACCTTCTCGGTCGGCGTCTAACTTCTTAGAGGGACTAGTGGCGTTTAGCCACACGAGATTGAGCAATAACAGGTCTGTGATGCCCTTAGATGTCCGGGGACAGACACTGAGTGAAGCAGCGAGTGTCTAACCTAGGCCGAAAGGTCCGGGTAACCCGTTGAACCTCATTCGTGATTGGGATAGGGACTTGCAATTGTTTCCCTTGAACGAGGAATTCCCAGTAAGCGCAAGTCATCAACTTGCGTTGATTACGTCCCTGCCCTTTGTACACACCGCCCGTCGCTACTACCGATTGAATGGTTTAGTGAGATCCTTGGATCGGCCCCGTCGCGGCTGGCAACGGCCGCGTCGGCGTGTCGAGAAGACGATCAAACTTGATCATTTAGAGGAAGTAAAAGTCGTAACAAGGTTTCCGTAGGTGAACCTGCGGAAGGATCATTACCGAAAGTGGTGGTAGGCCCCGGCCGACCGCGCACTTAATTGTCTTTGGGTGCCGCCGAGAGGGCGGCCGTCAATCGGGGTTCCGCCCCGTGCGACACGCGTAACACGTTGGCCTAGCAAGGCAGCCGAGTGCGATGGTGGCTTCTGGGCACCGCGCTCGATGTGCCGCCGGCCCAGCCCGGCGGTCGCTCGGCGCCGTTTGTTGGTGTTTTTGTGCAGTTGTTGTCGGTGGTGGTTTTGTGGTCGATCCCACAGTGTGACGTCCGCGCGCTTCGGCGCCGGGCGAAACGTCGAGGACGACTCTTAACGGTGGATCACTCGGCTCGCGAGTCGATGAAGGACGCAGCCAAGTGCGAGAAGTAATGTGAATTGCAGAACACATTGAACGTCGACCTTCTGAACGCGAATTGCGGTCTCGGGTCAATCCCGGGACCACGTCTGCCTCAGGGTCGCGTTCGTCCTCACCCGAGGGCCGTCGCCTGGCCTCTGCGAAGACGGCCGGGCGTCGCCCCAAGTTGAAGCGGTCGCCGAGCTTTCTCGGCGCGACCGCGTGTCCCGTACACCGCCGGCCCCTCGACGTGTTCAACTACGTTCGAGGGGCGGGTCCAGGTCGGTCGGTCCGGTCACGAGATCAAAACCGACCGTGGGCCAAGGCGGCGACGGTACGCGCTCGGTCGGCGCCGGCGGCGACGACTTGCGATGCCAGCGGGCCGTGTAAGAAGCGGCCCGCTTGACACATACGACCTGAGTTCAGGCGAGAGCACCCGCTGAATTTAAGCATATTATTAAGCGGAGGAAAAGAAACCAACAGGGATTCCCTGAGTAACGGCGAGTGAACCGGGAAGAGTCCAGCGTCGAATCTGCGCGCTTTTCGAGCGCGCCGAGTTGTGACGTACGGAAGTCCCAGTGCGGCTAACGGCGAGCGCCGGTGTCCTTCTGATCGAGGCCTCGTCCCACGGCGGGTGTTAGGCCCATAGGGGCGCTTGCCTTGGCCGCTTCGGGTCTTCTCGGAGTCGGGTTGTTTGGGAATGCAGCCCAAAGCGGGTGGTAAACTCCACCTAAGACTAAATACGGTCGCGAGACCGATAGCGGACAAGTACCGTGAGGGAAAGTTGAAAAGCACTTGAAGAGAGAGTTCAAGAGTACGTGAAACCGTTGAGA